>NC_080671.1:204933896-205241396 GCF_030247195.1 Topomyia yanbarensis | reverse complement strand
TGAAACGTCGAGATTTGATGCAAACTCGAAAAAAAAATTTGACCACGATTCACTTTTTTGGATTTTGGCACATTTTTGCCTTTCTCATATAGAAAGGTTATGCAATCATTCTGAAAAACGTCAACCTAATCCCGGCCAATTTTTTTTTTCAACTCGCATAAGGTTTCTGGATTTTAACAGGGGCGTAGTTGATGGTTTACGGAGAGGGGTTACACCCTCCCCCCCTCTACTGTTCACTCCCCTCCTTTAAAAATCTCCTTAAATCACCGCTCAGACCACCACCTCATACCCCTCCCTTTCAACCCCATCATCTTTAAACCACCACTATATTACAAAGCATACCAATTTTAGCTGGGGAGTCGTTCATTCATGGGATTTTCGCCCTCCTCACATACCCATCCCCGCATGACAAAATGAGTTAGCAAGCAGATAACATTGATCTAATGCTGATTAGGCTAATGGAGTATGATATTTTTTTGTTTCAAGTGTTTCACCGTCGACACGTAGCTCATCAAGTTCGTGGCTGGCATGCCATTGTGTATAAGTGCAAAGTGTACTAAGAATGTAATGGACATTTCCACGATTATGTTGAACATAAAAAGCCTCCGTGCCATAGTTTAGAGAAATGAGAAAGGCACAATTGCACCGCTAGGTGGATTAAAACAGGTTTTTTAGTTCAATATTACCGTGGCTGTTTTTTTCTTTTTCAAAATTTTAGAACTCGAATAATGATTTCTTTTCCTGTATATAGTTGTCATGTGATGTATAATAATAAAATGAAATATACGCATTTAAAAGCTTTTAATGAATATAAACAACGCACACATTCTCGTGATTCATGATTGGGAAAGGCACAATTGCACCGCTAGGTGGATTAAAATAGGTTTTTTCATAGTAGTTATTTAAATATACTAGTTGAAAACGATAATCGAGTTGAAATATCTTTTAATATTATTTTTAACAAGCATTGGAAGTAAAAATCGCTGTTCATTGATCGGTAGATGGGTCTTGCATTGTACATCATAACTCAAAATCTACTAGATAAATCGGTTAGAAATTTTGTACCGTTCTTCGCATTATTTCTCAGGAAACTATACGAGCTTTTATTTTTTCTTGATTTTTTAATTTACGTAGCACATTGAAACCAAAAATCTGCTATTGGTTAAAACAAAATCGGTTAACATGTTTTTATTAAAAAATAGCAATAATAATTTTGTAAAATGCTCCCATCGCATCGCTACCTAGACAATGATGTGAAGAAGAATTGTGCAAAATTTCAAAACAATCTGTCTGTACCGCTAGAAAAATTATTGAGCGTGATATTTTTTTCAATACCTTGTCGCCCTTAACCCTTTTCCTCATTTAAATAGGTGGATTCACTTATTGGCTTTTCGGCTATGCGATGTCTTTTGGCCGAGGTGAACTGAATAATCCGTTCGTAGCATTGGGAGACTTCCTGATTGATCCCAGCGTGACTGATCCCCTTTTTGGACCAATATTTGCTGCATTCTTGTTCCAGTTATCATTTTCGACGACCGCGACTACTATTGTTAGTGGTGCTATGGCCGAAAGGTAAGTTGGTCACATTTATTGTAACTATCACCAGAAGAAAATTCCCCAAATTTCATTCACATTCTCAGTTAGGATTTATACAACTGATTTTTTTCATTGCCGAAAAAGTTATTGCAAATTTCAATACCCATAATGGGAAAATGTAGTGAAAATTGAATGTAGGCTACTTTACTTCGCAATTCCAGAGCGGAGTGGCTGAAGGTTTGCTTTATGACCATCAATAATCTAAGCGTGAGGTGTGGCTGACTTATATTGACACAAAATAAGCGTATGCCAAATATTAGAAATCCAAAGATTGACAAGCCTATTTTTAAAAATTAAGTAACATTGTCACTAAATTAAAATCTTAAATTCGTAACACAGATAATGAACATGAAATGCACTTGACATTGCAAACAATACGAAATTGAATGCTTCAATACGGTTTGAGTACATTTCAATGAAATTTCATATTACTCGCTATAGAATTGTTACTTGAAAGCATAGAGTCTAACTAGCTTCGACAACTTGTCATTGTTTTGAACGTTCTCTAACTTTGCTGACGGCACCAAATCTCTAGAATGTGAAATAAAAATAGTTAACATCGTAGTGCCATGTTTGCAGTGAAAAAATCCAAACTAATTTGCATTATCAAAATAAGGTGCAGATAAAACCAATTTACAGAAACTAAAAATAGTACAGGTAAATATAGTTCGACGGTGCTTGTCTTTCCTACATGATAAAACTGGATTATTTATTGCCATCTTTATTGCGAGCAAAGAGAGACATATTTATTCAGAAGAAAGCTGAAGAGAGCATTGAAAATAACGAAGTATGCACAAGAGGACATGACATATTTTTGTCTTCTTCCGGTAACATGATGCTGCCATTTGCATTACTGCACGCAGAAAAAAGATTTGTAGGTTCAATAAAATTATGCATTAAATTCAATAAATTAAATTATTTGTCGGGAGACAATAAAATTATTTATTGAATTCAATAAAATTTCTTTATTGTTTCAATAAAAAAAATTATCGTTCCGTTTTTCAATAATTATTTTATTGAAATTAAAAGAAAATTATTGATACTAAAAATGTATTTATTGAAAGCAAAAATTTGTTGTTGTTCTAATAAAAAAATATTTTCAAACCAATAAGTTTGTTTGTTAAAGTGATAAACAATATATGATTGGATTCAATAACACATATTTTTGGTTTAAATATGCTAAATTTTTCTGCGTGTGCGTTCTGATCGGCAATACACGGCAATGTTAAAAATCGTACAATGAGGTTAATTGAAAATTCACTTAACAGCATTTATATTTTTAAAACAATTTTGGAATCCTCAATTTAGCGTAAACAAAGTAATATTGGAATTATTTAAGATCCAAGTAGTTAATACTACGTTCACACGAGTTAAAACGTGCTTTAACATTATCTTGATAACATTTTTTTGTTGCTAATTATTATAACATGTCTTAACTCTGTAGTGTGAACATGGTATAAAACGTTATTTCGCTATTTTGCTAATAATGGGGCAAATCCGACCTAGTAAATGGTTTTGGTTGTAAAATAATAATTTTGCATCGGATCAAGTCGTGTTATATATCAAATTAAAGATTAGACTTCTGGGCAACTTTCTATGCATAGCATCTTATTCGTATCTTGGGAAAATTCGTTCATTTTTTCCGTCTATGTTTTTGGTTGATTTAGTACATACATTACCCAAATTTAATGCTTTTTCAATGATAAATGAATGAATGTTATGTTATTAAATTGTAGCATGAAGAAAATGGAATTCAATGTTAATCTTGGAATGTCAAAATAACGAGCAGTACCACGTAAAGATATTCCCATTGGTATCGGAGCAATCGCTCGACGAAAACTATATTCATCACGTTTTTGTGTCTTTCGTTTGTAATTATGAACCATTGTGCAAAAAATAATAAGTAATAACAATAAAAATATTTTTGAATTTGATAAATAAACATTTTCTTAGCGAAAAAAGCGGTCGGATTTACCCCACTATTTGGAGGTCGGATTTGCCCCACCGCGTCATTTTTCATTACGATGCAATTCAAAAAAATATTAAAAAAGTTGGACTAAGTTCATCTGTGCACTTCGTTGGACTTTAAACAAAGAATTGAAATCCACTTACATTTTTTATGCAATCACTTTAACAATCAGAAATATCCTGTAGTCAATGATGCACAAAAATCAAATTTTGACAATTTCGAAAGCTGATTTTCAGTGAAGTAAATCTGTCAAATGGGTTAAATCCAAATTGCTGAGTTCAGTTCAACGAAATTTTGTTGAAATTTTGCGACGTCATGCGAAAATTGAGAAAGCTTCAAATCCCGGTTACAAAATAACAAATTACAATTAATTACTGCCTATAGTCTGCAATCTGTCTGATAATCAATTGACAGATATAACTTAACAAATTGAACCTGACACTTGATGCAGACAGTGAATCTTCAGGAGGCACCTCGACAAAATGCGGTGTAAACCGTAACTAAAAATTTCCTGGACCAATCGCACTGAATTTTGCAGTTTTTCTTCTTCACATTATTGCCCAGGTAACTACAAAAGCTGTTTGCAAAATGCTTAATATGATTATTTTTTCAATAGCATTTTCATCGTTTTTACATTTCTTATAAAAGAAATGTATAGAATTCGCTCAAACTTTCAAGATATTTTCCGAGGCCCGGAGGGCCGAGTCTTATATACCAATCGACTCAGCTCGACGATTTGGGACAATGTCTGTGTGTGTGTGTATGTAACGGACAAATTCTCATTCGTGTTTCTCAGCAATGGCTGAACCGATCTTATCCAAACCAATTTAAAATGAAAGAACTAAAAAACAGTATGAACGTTATTAATTTGTTTTAGATTCTGATGTTTATTTTCCAAGATATGAATGTTTGAATGTGTAAAAATGGCGTTTTTTGCAGTTTTTTTTAAATTATTTGCGGAAATTGAAAATATAGATTAACAATTTATATGTTTTTAGACAGCTTTAGCGAATACCTTTCGAACAAGCTATAGATTGTTGAAATCGGACTATTATCAAAAGATATATTTAACATTAAATGCGGACGAAAGATTTTTATCATTTCCCATTGCCAGAAATATGACCAAAAACATGTAATCTATTATTAACGCCAAAACGGCTTATTTTAGGTCAATAGTATCTTCGGAGAATTTAATGGAGGTAATATGCCCTTTCTTTTGGTATTGTGCTTTTTCTGATTAATCCCCCTATGAGTGAGATATTTTCACAAATTTTCTTGGAAGTGATTATATCGAAATGATGTCTTCAGCAAATTTGTGGCTCTTACTTTTGCGAATAACTTTACTAAAGACTTTAAATATCTATTTTGAATACTTTGAAAGTTATGGCTTGTTGTTTGTTGATTACTCTTTGTCGCCTATTTATTGTTCAATATAGTAATAATCCATTGAAATAAGCTAAACATTATTTCGATAAAACGAATTTTGTATTTCATTTTACTATCTACAACCGCTAGAAATAATCACCGAACACTTCCAAGTTGTCTGGAAGGAACTTGATAACTTATCAGTGCAAAAATGTTCATTTGTGCGAACCTTCTGACTGCAATTTTTGTAACTTATAACCATCGGATCGATCTGAAACATATCGGAAAATGAAAAGCGAAATAAATAACTCTAAGCAACGGCGTAGCCAAGAGAAGATTTTGGGGTTTAACACCATGCAACCCCCCCCCCCACCACACCCAAAAAAAAATATTGGATTGAAGTTGAAAATTTATTGATGCAGACTGATTTAATTCAATATTACAATAACAATTATCTGATCCGTAGATTGATAACCTGTTGTTGTAAACATCGTGCGAACTTTTGATACATTGTCGGAATGGGGTCCTGATATGTAACTGATCTATTGGTCTTGATTTCACAGTTGTCTAATAGCATCAATATCAAATTCCTGCCTGAAAATATTCCAATAGAAAATTCCAGAGTTCTGTAATCAATCATAATCCTCAGATTTATTTTCAAATTGAGCTCGTTTTTGTAGAAATGTACTGTAATAAGGATCTTTATTTAATAGGAAGCGAAGTTAAAATTGATTTAATGTCTATGAAACATAGAACTGCGCACCAAAAAATGCATAACTTTCAACATTTGCTAAAAATGTTTTTGCCTTTCTCATTCAATCTAAAATTCGTCAATCTAATCCCGACCCGGAGAGCCGAGTGTCATATGCCAATCGACTGAGTTCGTCGAGATCGGAAAATGTCTGTGTGTGTATGTATGTGTGTGTATGTGGAAAAATCTGACCTCTCTTTCTCAGAGATGGCTGAACCGATTTGCACAAAGTTAGTCTCAAATGAAAGGTACAACCTTCCCATCGGCTGCTACTGATTTTTTTTATTGATTGGACTTCCGGTTCCGGAGTTACGAGTTGAAGAGTGCAATCACACAGCAAATTCCCATATAAACAAATGAAAAATTTTCAAAATCAAATTTGTATTTTTGATGCCAAATGACTTTAAAATGCATGAAACATTGAGATGTTTGACAAAAATTGACTTCTTTGGACTTAGGTACATTTTTGCCTTTCTCATATAAAAATCGTCAATCATACCGGCCCGGAGGGAGTATGCAGTGAGGGGTTGCTATTTTAAAATTAAAACTAGTTTAAAATTTCTTAACAAGTTGAAAATTTTCGGCAGGACCTGGACCTCCCGGATCTTTCTCCATGATCCGCCGCTGGTTTCATGCGGTGTTTCAGTATCACATAGTATCTCAAGATCGTGGCTGTCGATCCATTGTATGTATGTGCAAATCGTACTGAACATGTAATATTCATTTCCACCGTTGTATTGAACATAACCAGCCATGGAATCGTAGTCTGGACAAATGAGAAAAGCACAATTGCACCACTAGGTGGATTAAAACAGGTTTTTATTTTGGGAATGCGTCGAGTTGAGACGAAAACGTAATATGATTAATAACGAGGATAACACTTTCCGAATGTAGAGAGAAATTTATGAAAAATGACGATTTCCATTCGACTCTAGCAGGTTCTGATTGTTTTTGATGAGCATTTGATTTTTGTTGTATGACCAATTATATGTATAGCTCAAATGTTTAAAAACAGTAATTTAAGGTCAAGATAGCATCGTTTTGAAACCGCCAATTTCGGAGGGTTAGTATCTTCGATGAGTTTTACAAACGTTAAACAGCGCATCATTTGATAAAATAATTTTGACGGTATATCGTCCAAGAAGTAAGTATGGTGAATTTTCTCAGGTTAATATTCATGACTACAATAAAGTCTCAACAAATTCGCTAAAGACATGAACTCTGTTACTATTTTCTGAAAAAATAATTCTGCATAATTTTAAAGCTTCAAAAATTACGGTTTCGGAATTATGCCGTTTGGACAGTATGATCGATTTTCACCAAACCGAATTTCTGGCTACGCCGCTGATTTCAAGTAAGTAGAAACAAAGTCGTTCTACACTTGTTCACAAGAAACTTCTTCGAATGCTGAATATCTATTATAACCAGAGTTTACAATTTTCCCAATCGTGAACAGAATAAGACGATATTTCACCTACTTTGACCAGCAATAAAAAAGCAAACATACGATGGAACATTGTTTGCTCTCCAACTTTTCTCGACAAGACAGCATTGGATCTAATTTTTTCGCAGTATAATATGAGATGATATTTTCGCGCCTAATGTAAAACTGCCGAATAACTAATGGTTTCGCAAAAAATCACAAAAATGAGTAGATACAGATCCTTAGAATGAAAATACTGCAATAATGTGGGGAAATAAATTCTATAATGTAATATTTTAATGGTTTTTCTTGAATTTAATTTATCATGAGGTTCGAAGCTGCGAAATTATCACGCTTCCATACTGCATTGCCAGCAAATTCTCGCAATTTCTTGAAAGGTGAAAAGTAGGGTACGTGCCTACTAAGGATGAAAAAGCTGTTCGATGAACTGCTTGTCGTGAAAATGAGCGAATATTTTAACCTCTGATTATAACACATTGAAACCCCGATTTTATCAGCCAAATATGAACATATGTTTGATGGGCTCTAGCAGACGAACAAGACTGAATTCGAGTAAATCCATTCTTGAGCATGTTTTCCTTATCATGAAGATATGCGAAATATGCGAAAATAAAAAGTTCATCATAATCAAAAATAGTTATCAGACTACATCAAGGGACGAGAAGAATATTTTAACAGCTTCAGTTTATTATAAAGAAAAAAAAATGCCCGATTTAGTCAATGTCCCCATTTTGTCAGCCTAAAATACACCATGAGACTGATAAAAATGGGTCTTTATTGTATGTATTATTCGCTGTGTTTCACATTAATAGGTACATTTCTTTTTTGGAGATTTTTTTTATTGCATCGAGCTACAACAATTTTTAGGTAGTTTTCAAGGGGTTATTTTATAGACTTCTTCCAAAATTTGGCGAACCTATTCCAATTCGTATACCAATTAATTGGTATACTTAAGGGTTTATATGTTGCAGATAGAGAAAATACTGAAATTTTCAGCTTTTTTCCTACACAATATTACGAAACCTTATTAAACTATTTTTTCTAATAAGTTTGTGAAAATTATAAACTTTTTGAAATTTTTTAATAGTTTTATTTTTTATTTAACCGTGATTTTTTAATTAATAGTGACCATTGCTTCACAACGTAGTCTATTTCTCATGGCTTGTGGTGAGCTCGATCTCTCAAATTGCTGAACTGAAAATTATGGAATAGAAATTAATTTTTAGTATTCTTTACAGACCCGCTGGTGCCCTAAGAAGATTTCGTTGATTTTCAGAGCACTGTGCACCCAGTGCATTAACGCAAGTGACGGAAGGTTATCGAAAAGTTTCGTGAAAATGAAAATTCCAGTAATGATGATGATTTTCCCAAACGGTTCGTTTTTGTGAGGTTTTAATTTGTTCTTTGGCATTAGGATTAGCGATAATAATTCAAATCAAGGATACTACTGGGAAGTCACCTTTAGAAAAAGTCGATGTCGAAGTAAAATTTGAAACTATGCACGCATGCACTTCAGAGATAGCGTGATATCAGGAGCTGCGATTTCAATTCAACGCTTTTTTGTGAAAAGGGCGATACTTACAAATGTAAACATAGGGCTTTTTTCATACATGTGAATGAGGGCTTTGAAACGCAACAAATTAACCGAAAAATTTTGATTCTACGATATTGCTTTCTTAAACTACAGCAAAAAATACAACGGGCGAAACTGTATTTCCGTTTGTTTATTTAAAGTTTCGCCCTCCACGCTCCATGCAAACAAACAGGGCGATACTTTTTTTGCTAGCAGTTTAGAGGCGAAACTGTTATTTTCGTATTTTTTTAGGATCATCAAGCTGATACCAGCTGTAAATAGTAACAATGATCGCTATTGAAAAAACACGGACGAAATCGGTGGTGTAGAATGGTAGTTATTGTAAAAAAACATAAGGGCGATACTTCAATGCTGATAGGTGGGACCGACAAAGTAAACAATCTCCAAAGGGGCGATACTATCATTTTGTCAATTTCAATAGAAAAAACCAATTTTAATTTAATAATTTCAAATACTTTATGAAGTTTTGGGTTTCGATCACTGAATCATGCAATCTAGGAAACACAATAGTTCTTAAATAGGAAATAAAACCAAGTCTGGAAATATTCATTGTTGATTTTCTTTGAATGGTATCACTGCTAGTATCGCCCTTTCAAGAAAAAAGCGTTGATTTCTTAGTTCTCAGTCGCGTTGGAAATTTGAGTAAAGTATAAACTTCAAATCGATTAAAAAAAAAATCGATTTTTTTGGCTCAGTACAATATATAACCCCTTTAGGAAAATTCAGTTTTTCCACCACAATATAGATCTCTTTTATGGGCCATTTTTTCACTTTCCCATTGATTTGGTTTGAGATTTCTAGCACTGATGTTGTGCTATGCTGATAATATAATATCCGAAGAGTGATAAGAGTTATAAGAAATGTCTCATCACACTGTTAGGTGGATTAAACACGTTTTTAGCAATAATCGGGCTTTGGCTTTAAAGTGCTACGAAAAGTTCAACCATCGACCAAGAAATAAATGCTCCATTAGTTACTTGTGGAGTGATGTTAAAAACGACTATGCAAATGTATCAACGATTGGTCCAGCAGATTTTGAGTTATGGTGCACACCGCAAAACCAGTTTTCGACGTGACAAATAATCTTTTCGTCGAAAAAAAATTAAGGAATCCAATTTTCTTACCGATAAAACTTTACTCAACCCCTCCTTAAGTTCCGAGACGATTTGGGCGATTCTTCAACTTTTTGTGTCATTTTGCCAAGTCATATTTCACAACTTTCACAACCTCTTTCATACCCTGTGCATTTATGTTCTATCACTAAGAATTAAACGACAATTTGTTCTACAGTGGAAATGCTAATCGTCCAAGATTTGATGAAAAATTATAAATAGTGAAAAAATATAAGCAAGCTACAATATCATTTAAATAACGGTCAAAATGAGAATATTTGTAGCAGATTGTTTGCCGTCATATTTAAAAGTGTTACTTAGATTGTATGGCTTGGCTTTATTAACAATCTATTATTTAATCATAGTTTGAACTCTTTCGAAAGCAGTAAAAATGTAAGTAAACCTCCACTTGCTTATTGTGTTCATTGAGAGAAAATATAACTAGAAAAGAGTATAAATTGTGATTATATATTCTTTTCTTTTCCTCTTGTTAAACTAAATAAAAAATTGTGGTAAAATTAAACTGCTTCACTCATTTTGATAGCCCCAAGTAAATTAACAAACGAAATCAATTTTTATTTAATGCATCTCTGCATACAATTATAAAATTTCGTTCTGCAGTTTGTTTCAAAATGATTCAACTTATGCTAAACTGCATTATAACTCATCGACGTGGCGTTTTGAAATGAGCGTGCAGCACCTTATAGATAGGACGATAAAGAATATCAAAAAAAGTAGCATTTAAAACTCGATTATACCTGTTTTTCATACGGGATAAAACTTGCTTACTTGCCCTCATATGGTTTGCGTGCAACGTGGGCTATAATATTGCACATAAAGGTCGAAAAGTTGATTCAAATTATTGAGATGTATGCAGGAACATGGCGGCCTTTTGCACTGTTTTCATTTGGCTTCAGGATGCAGCCATTTCTGCAATGACAGGTACTAACGTCTTAGACCGGATCAAACTCAGGCCTAAAATCAAAGATAGTACCGTGTTGCGGTACCAACTTGTTTCAAACCTACCGCTATCAGTGAGCCAAGTCCTGCCTCCCCCATAACATGTTTGTGCAATGATGGTATATGAAGCTTGGCTTCCATAGTTGTAGTTGGTGTTAGTTTCATAGCGCCTGTGATGGAGAGGCAGGCTAGTCTCTAGGCTTTAGTTTGTTTAGTTTAGACAATCTTTTGTATAGCTTTGGGCCACCACACAATGGAAGAATAACATAATTGTGGTTTAATGTTGGTCGTGTAGGGCCAATAAGTCTACCTCGACGTTATTCCTTTGGCATATACTAACATGTTAAAACAGGTGAACATAGTTCTAATCGCAATAGAAAATTTGGTAACTGGATTTTTATCTCGAAAAGAATATCAAAACCAAGAAAAAATACTAAATCGCAGCATCCATGGATTCTGGAAATCGAAAACTAGTTACGAAATCACCCATTTCACTTTTGTTTGATCCCCGGTCACGCCGGCGTGCGTGGAGATGAACAAGCAGATCGTCTCGCCGGGGAAGCTCGAAGCACGACGCCCCTAAATATCGCCATTCCGAAGAAAGATGCCATAAAAGTGACAATCCATACGTTTCGTCAACTTAGGGAAACTAGATTGGCGTTTAACAGATGTTAAACTTAAAGAAATAAAATTTGATACAAAAATGTGGCTTGATCCTCCACCGATTAGTCAATACTAACTCGGCTACGAATCGGCCAAACCAGACTAACACACGAGTTACTACTGAAAAAAGCATCGCCACCGATTTGTCAATGTAGCGGGACGGTCGTGAACGTTCGTGAACGTTCGCCACGTGATCCTGTAGTGCAGAAAATTTGAAGCCTCTAGAAGGAAATTCTACATCGATCAGACTAGCATACGCGCGGCATTATGCAACGATGCACACAGCGAAAAACTACTGCTTGAGTTCCTGAGAGAAGCTGATTTACATCGAAGATTGTAGAGAAAGAGAAGATGGACACAGTGTAGGAGAAAAATGCGGATAAAAACATGAAGATTAAGGAAGAAAGCCAAAGGAGAAGTAGAAGCAGACGGCGAGTGTTGCGGGAAGATTGAAAAGTGGCAAGGAAACTGAAAAATACACACATAGCGCGGATGCATAAGAAAAAATTCATACAGAAGAAGTATTAACAAAAGTGGCGCAACTATGAAGACGAAAGAGTGAGTGTAGCAGCTGAAACCAAAGCGAAGAAGATATGTAGAATTATAAAAGTAGCGGATCTAAAAGAGTTGAAGAAAACGAAAAAAAAATCGCAAGAAGCATATGAAGTGTACGAAACAGAAAGAACAACACAGTAGAATACAGAAAACAAATAAGTGGTCGGTGTTAAATCAGACTGGACTAAGTAACAAAATATTGATTTCGAGAAAAACGCGTTTAAAGTTTGAATCGCAGCATCCTTCACATTATAATTAACAATTAATTTTTGCCATACTTCTTGCTTATTGAATACTTTACGCTGACGTCACAAATGAACTAAGTGTTCATTTTGGACAGTTCGCTTGTACTGTTTCAAGGACTTAGAAAAATTCTTTTCGATTTGCTTCGAGCGAATCTAGTCGTCCACAAATGTCCATGTAAACAGACCATGTAAACAGTAAAAGCGTACTGTCAAGAAAAGTGAGGTTAACTGTGTCAGTAAAGAACCTAATTGTTACATATTTCAAATCCAGCAAATGTCGAATGTAGATGACAAAATTCTTTATCCAGTGATATCATTATCAGTGGGGAGGGTCCTGGGGGTCCAGATACCCTCCGAAATATTTTTACTTGATGAGAATTTTTTAGTTAATTTTAACTTTATATTATTTTCAAACTCAAAGTAACTCCAATCCAATTTTTACCAACAAAGCTGATATTCATCAAAGAAAGTTATTACGTATTACGAATTGTACAATTTTCATTTCAAAATCGAAATTTCTGACCCCTCCCGAAATTTTTTTCTGGATCCGCCCCTGATCATTATCTCATTTTTTGATGTTTTGCTACTTAGTACGGTCTGACTAAACACCGACCAAGTGATATCGAAATATATAATAAGTGATTAAGGAAAATAGAGATGACATGTGTACGAAGATTCTAAAGAAAGAGCGAAGAAGCCGTTGCACCAAATAGATGGTGACATATGACTACACGTTTTGATTTAATTTTATGTTGAAATGTAATACAAATGAAACCAAAAATTGTTTAAAAATCTGTGATATTATCGAAAAATCTGTGAATGTGGTAACTTTGGATAGCACATCTCTTTGGGACAACCTTTATTGCTAGTTGCTTTCGTCCCAACGTGGACAACAGCAACTAGCAATAGAGGTTGTCCCCAGGATGGAGGAGGCTAAAATGTATTTTTTTTCACCTCAGAATGTCATTAAATGATCATTAGCGTTATGTATAGGTTCTTAATAAGGTATATCCACAAACTAACGGACCTACCACAGTGACATATAGGATTATGAGTTCATTTATCTATATATTTAAACGGGCAATATGCATCTAAGTACTAGTGACTTCTGTTTATTCTTTAAAGTTTTATGCACTAATTTTCGTGAACGCATTGATTTGTAGTGATGTCAATATTGGGATAAAAATGAATGAAATGAAAAAATGAATGCTTTTAAGTACCCCTACCAACACATAGATATATATTGCTCGTAGAACCATATACATAAATAGTACCCTTAATTAAGTTACTCCAACTTAACCGTTCAGTTTTCAGTTTGTGACCACGGTGCGGCGTGTCACCCGCACATGTGGCATCTTTGCCACATGTGCGGGGGACACATTTGACGAATTTTTTTTTTCATGACAGTTTTTGATGATTTCATAGTATTTTAGAAACTTGTCGCAATTGATAAAAATGATTTCATCAGTTATTGAATGGTTTACTTTGATGCAGGATCGATTTTTAGAAATGTGCGGCATCTCTCCTTATTACCCTATGTAGGATGTATTGTCATCGACGACGTCAAGAAAAGCGCAAATAGCTTCCTTATAATCGAGGGTTTTGTCAATAAGTGTCACTTAGGTATGTAGGGCTGTTTCCGTAAATTAGTCCTTATGATATTCAAACTGGTATTTGTTTAGCGAAACCGTCGAAAAGTGCTACGTTCGACTATAGTTGTCGAGTGGTTCTTCCATAAGTTTCAGAATTTGATTGATTGATGTCAAACTGATAGGTATATACTGCCGTTATAAGCATATTTGCCCCATGTTCTATGGGATATGTTTTTTGGAATTTTCCCTGACTTTTCTCCAATTTATAGGTGTGTGCCCCAAAATAAGACTGGATCTCAGGATGTTTAGTAGATTCGGAAGAATTATGTATACCAATTTTTGAAGAAATATTGAAAGAATATTATCAGGGGCGGGGAATTTGTAGGGTTCGAAGGTTAGATATTAATTAGAATTAATTAGGTTATTTAGAGAGGTGTGAAAATCTACCATGCCAGTTTCTGTGATGCCTTACAAGTTCTTCCATCATTTTGTATCATACATTTAACATAACGCCCGAATAACGCCTTCAATAAGTGTCTTCACTGTAGACGGGTAGAATAAAGCGTCTTCTCACTTCTGTGAGAACTGTTACCCGAGCTAGTCAATTTTCCTGTGTTTATGGGAAACTTTTGACGTAGGACTACGTCTTTGTTTTCGATACGGGGGTGCACTCTGCAAATTCTACAAAAATGGTATGTAACGAAAAGTGGTCCAATTTTAAACGCATATAATTCAGCCATCTCACGATAAATTTTCAAATTTTTTGCACACATCGCCCCGAAATACATCTAAGAATAGATTCCAATAGATAAACCCAAAGATTTTTGATATCATAGCATTAAAAAATTAAATAATATACAACCTTGTCAAAATATCACGCATTAACACACAGAAGATAGCGCTTCCCAAGCCCTGTACGACAGATTTGTGTACCTAGCGCGCAACGCTTCTATGAATGACGTCATCATCGACTATTTAAAGAACGGACTTGGCCAGACACGCTCAGTTCCCTGTTGAACGGCTGGCGAAGCAGATCACTGCGTTGTGTTTTTTACAGTCAGTGCAGCTGAGCTAGAAGTCCGTTACACTGGCTGTGGAGGGACGCTACCCTGTGTCGTCCAACAGGCGACCGCTCCAACTGCTTCCTAAATGCCGCTGTAATGTTGCCAGTAAATTTTTGGTTTAACTAGCACATGTATTTGCTATTGGCGCCTGAAATTAAGTAATGTAGTGGTAGTAATAAGCTTCCCATTTTGGTTTAAACGCAAGGACAGTTTTTAAAACAGGATTTGATTAATTAGTTTAGCTAATCTAAGCAATTTTATCAATTCTGTAATTTTAAAGGAATTTTACGGAACTTGGTGAATTTGGCCCCACTTGCAACTGGTATAATCAACCTGCACAAAGTGTTGCATAACGCAGGGCTTTTTTTGTAACAAAATGTGTTATCATTCAGCCCTTCGCTATGCAAAATCACGATATTATGACAGATGGGCTAAGCGCGGCCGTTACTTTCAATCGGGAAAGGCCGCGTGGAATTTTGGTGAAATGCGCTAATAGTGTCGTGGTGGTACTAGTTGTCTCTTTCGCTCTACCCATCATCATCAGCGTTGACTCATTGTTGGCGGTAAAATGAACACGTTAAGCAAAGCCATTATTTTCTAACTAATAAGTGAATGAGATATTACAATCACCTTATATTTCTTGTTAGACATGTTTTGTACATACATCTGGTAAAAATACTTCGTCATAAACACATTTTTTCAAACATGATTCTTGATTTCTAAACATGTCCAAAAATGAGACATGTTTATAGCGAGTGGGTAAAATGAACATGTGGCGGTGGTAAAATGAACAGCTTCTGGTGACCAGCAAAATGTCCTATATGTATGCAATGCGTAGCGTTGGAAAGCATTTTCCGATCAATGCTAATATCCCAACAAATCATGAGCTTTGCATACACATAGGGCATTTTGCAGGCAAAAAAATGTCACGGAAGAATTGAATTTTCATGACGTTATATTAACCATTTTACAATCCTGTGGCATCGAAACACATCTACAAACTTGGGGTTATCCATGGGTGTTTGAACTTTTAGGATCTGTTTGAGAGCAACTTGAAAGCTTGTTCTATACATGAGATGTGATTATATTGTCTAAAATTTGATTTTTCTTCACCGGTCCGGGTGTTTTTTCCCACACACTAAGTACTAAGAAAATAAATATTTTACATTAAGTAGTATAGTCCTACGTCTACAGTTCGTTCAACCCCATAGGGCTGCCCCTTGTAGTTTTTTTTCTATAATTACTACCGTATTCGTGATGGCCATATTGAAATTGTCGCAAATATCATGCAGTAAGATAGGACAGTTTTCATCGTGAAGGGAGTTGAAGTCTTCTAGAACCAGCTGCGTTGTATTTGAAACAATACCAAAAAGCCTTTGACTTTGATTCAGACTCGACAAATGACAACTTCAATACATAGTACGGCGCAAAGGTTAATCTGATTGGTAGAATAGCGCATCTTGATCCCAAAAGATGCTCCTATATAGTGTTTTCTCGGCCCTTGCGAATAATTTTGAAAGGTCTACGTCGGAGGTTAACCAGGTTTTACACAATGCAAATGCATTGTGTAAAACCTGGGAAAAATATAGGAACTGAAATATAGGGACCTTTTGGGTTTTTGATGTCCCATGTTTCTAAGATTTCCGAGACTAGGAGCTCCTTTCTTCGGTTTTGTGACAGTACCCTTCAAGAGATCAAGCCTTTACGAGGAAGCTTTGGAGAGAAAATGATTTTCCTCTTTAGAAAATGTGTAGTGATTCCTTTTATGGCCCTTAGTAATTGTGCAAATTTTGGTACCAATCGCTTGTGTCTACGGACCCTCCAAAAATTCCAAAGTTTATATGAAAATTAGTATGGAAAATCGGCGAAAATTAAAAATAAATTCTTAAAAAATCACCTCATCAATCAATTCAGGAGAAAGCTACATATTTCCAAAGGTATTCTTCTACTGAACACATTCGTGGAACATTGTAAGTTTGTGAAAATTCGCTGAAAAAAGTTACCGTGACCGCTGAAGCATTGCTATGGTCAGAAGTCCTTCATGGAGTATTCCATGTTGAGCCACCTACGGGCGCTTTTGCATTCCATGCTTCCACGTTTGGTAAGGACCGGCGCATCCTTCGATTAACGCATTCATCAGCATTTATCAGTTTCACTCACGTATATGGCACCCCTATCCCATTTGCATTGAACATGACACTGACAGTTCAAATTGTTCTGCTCGTTTTACTTGAAGCTCGATTTTCAACTAGTCAGATACCGCACGGCATGACTCAACTTTTAGACATTTGTTAAAATATTGGCCAGCCAATTGAAGAAATGTGTTATTTTGGAGATGTCGGTGAATAATAAAAACTTTGCACCATGGTGCACCAACAAATTAAAAGTAAACGGCTATCACAAAATTGTGTCGAATGAAATCGATTCTGTTTATTGTGGATCGACCGATCGATCTAACGCGATGTTTTAGATGTTGGTTTTGAAATCATGGCGGCTTAGCAGATAGATTGGTTTCACTGAAGTCTCCCGCCAACCCTACAGCGTTCTGTGCAGAAATTGTCGTTCTGATTCTGCACCAGGCGGAGGAGGCTTCAAATGAAGCGCTTCCTTCCCAGGACTTGATTGTAGCTGTGGAATTCTGCAGCCACTAGGCTGTATCTTTGTCTTCACAGGCGATTTAGAGATCAGAATAGAATTCTAATTCACAGATACTACAGCTTTGTTTTAGAAAACTTTAAAAGATTTCAATTAACATCTGTCCGTTATTGTAGCATTTTTTAATTTTATTTCGATTGGGGTTTTAACCTTGTAGTCATTCGCCACTTTTTCGGGTCAGAAAAATCTCATGTAGCAAAATCTCTAACCCTATGGGCGGGGTTGGGCATCTAATACAGGTGAGCTGCGTACAAGGCAATGGATGTACCAACTATGCTATGCCCGCCCCATATATTGTAGCATGACATCTTTTAGCAAATAACTTTTTGGTGTATCTAAAACAACGATTTAGAATACCACACGATTAGTCGAAGGAATTATTTTCTAACCACACCCACATTCGAATCTGTGCTATCAAAAGTTAGCCTTACCTAGCACGTTTGGTATTTTGAAGACATTTGGCTCTACCAGAGGTACTGTTGATCGAAAGTAAACTAATAGAGTGCGTATCAATCAGTTTTAGTGACCATTATACGAAACAATACTATTGATGTGTTGATGATAGTTTTCCCATATACCAATTCCCTTTGAATAAAAATCATATATCCTTTTTTCCCAATTCGATATTAAAAATCTTGATAATACATATTGACCAGTGTAAGGGCTGGTAATATTCGAACTGGCATTGAAAAGGTACAGTACTAGAGTTGGTACGAAGCACTTGTTAGCATTTAAGCATATGCGTTGAACAGTTATAGCTAGCTCTGCTCTATCTGAATGTATTTACATGTAGGATGAATAGGAAAGCTGAGCTGAATTACTATATGTACATCAACCCATTCAAGGCAAACTGATTGGAATTTTTCAAATACTAAACGTGGTTCTTCATCGCCGTTGGTTAGCAATTTCCTCTACTTTGCAATAGAGAATGAAATTTATCATTAATTTGTCGGCTTTGTTAAATCACTAAACAGAGGGGAATGACCCGTGTCGTAAAGCCGGTAAAGAAATTGGTCCTCAATCTAAAATAAATTGTCGGTTTTACTAAAATCGTGTCATGATCACCCAAGCACTGTTTAGACATATTCCATTGAAGGAAGTCAAGTATTATTTTCCCTTGTCGTGTCACCACTATTTCAATTTATAATTCCGCGCTGTGCGGCAGTTGTTTGCACGAAAGGATTTGCTTCTCTGTATGTTTGAATGCAGCGATTTTCTGCCAATTATTATTATTAATGTGGTCTGTGTTTGGAAGCGGATAGAAAACAAAGCTATTAGGCTGTAGCTTGGGAGCCACAACAGGTGAGTTGCAGATGGATCAGTTTTGATTTGACGTTTGGTTATAGCGGGCGTTTCTCGTTGAACAGTGTTAACAAACTTGAGCTGTAATCGGCAATCGGAGATTTTGTCAATCGTCCAAGATGGTTGATTTGGTAACGGTTGCAAACAACTTGTTTAGTAATGTAACCGATAGTGACAGCATCAACCACTCTAATCTTTACGATTTTGGCGAAACCGACGGAACTTTTATAATGATTTGTGCTTTTCTGTTGGTGACTTTGCAGACTGGGTTTGCATTGCTCGAGTCTGGATGTGTCAGTGAAAAAAATGAAATCGACATGATGTTGCGAAACGTCGTCGACATTGTGCTTGGCGGTATTTCATTTTGGTTATTCGGATATGCCTTTATGATGGGGAGAAGTGAATACAGCAGTCCGTTCATTGGATTTGGAGATTTCGTCCCCGATCCGTCAATATCAGATCCTCTGATGGGTCAGATCATGGCGATCTATCTCTTCCAGATGACCTTTTCTGCTTCTGCTACAACTATTGTTGGTGGAGCCGTCGCTGAAAGGTATACTTAAAGCACGTGTACTAGGCTTTTACTAGAAAACAGTCTTTTTTCGATAGTATAATTAGTTCATTGTGTTTATATATAATTCCTTCACTAGTTCACAGTTATCATAATTATCATACAAATCGTCCAACAACTAAAAAGCAACTGAATGTCAAAATCTCATGTCAAATTGATTTTGACAATCAGACAATAGTTAAAGATGCATGCAGTTGCATTATGCACTACTACAATTTTTTGACAGCTTTTGACATCTGTCAATCGATCCAACTCGCGAATCATATTCGTTAGTCAAGATTAGGTCGCGACCCAACTAACGAATCTGCGCTGTATTGGGAATATTATAGAACATAGGCCAAATATGCGTAAAATAGCAGATCATTGATCGCAAATGAGATTTTTCCACATTATATATTATATATGAACTATATATGTTGAGTTTAACCAAAAAGACAGAAATAGTAAATTATTGCATATATTTGAAGTACATATGTGTTTACTGTGTTTACTCAAATTTTCATGGCGATCTGAGTACTAGAACTGAAATTGCAACTGTCAATAGCAAACTATCTCTGAAGCGCATGCGGTACCGTACGCCTATCGCACAGAGGAGTAATTGGGGTCGAATCCTGGACAAAATTAATTGCTGCTTCAATTGTTGTTATTATACCTTAATATGAACTAAAAATAGACAATTACTAGTTTTTGGGACAATTTGGCATCTACCCACCTACCAGTGCAGAGGCCAATTTTCTATATTCTTTCGAATACTAGTAATTTCTAGGTGATCTTTGTGAATACATTTGTTTTTCAAGTTGCATAAACATTTGATCAGTGGGAAAGGGAGAAGAAAAGGGAAGCCTGTGCATATTTTCATAGAGATACATTTTGGTAAACATAATATTTGGCCCTGCAGCATTACGGTGTACCTCAAATTAGTAAAAATTTCAATATTTTCAAATCGCTTGGGATTTTTTTTTATTCAAATCGTTTATTTGATAAGGCACGTTGCGTTAGCTTAAAGGTGCCAATTTTGTTTTGTTTTACATTTTAAATTGCTTAAAACTAGGGGATTACATATTGATTTTTTAAAAATGAAACTAATGCGATTTTATAGCTATCTTATATATCTACACAAGGGGATAATATTGTTTTCGTAAGATTAGGGGGGTCATTTAGTTTTTGTGGCAATATGGTTTGACATTTTTATCAGTGAGATTATTGGAGCAAATAATGTTTAACTAAGGGGGACAATTTTTACGACTAACTTAAAACTAGGTATAACTAGAGGGCATGATTGAATTTTGTAAAGATTCGTAATTATAGTTATTTTTGTGGGTAGTAGAGTTGGGCATTTTCAACGAGATTATATAATATAATAGTTAAAACTAGAAGAGACAAGAAGAGCTAAATGCTTCGTGATGATATTGGGGGGGGGGGGGGGGTAGGGGTGTTACTTCTGGGTATAAGAGTCAGGGGAGGGAGGGTAGACAAAGATGGCAGGGAGAGAAAATTATTTCAGTTTCAGGCATCGTGAGATCAACGGATGGATTACAAACTCGGGTGGCCTTCATCAGGGGAATCATGTACTGGGACGCCGGGTGGTCCTCCTCAAGATGGCAGGGGTTTTTCCAGACGATTTCGTAGTACGGCTCAGATGTGGATCGGCTACATTTCGAGTTAAGCGTGTTATGTTCGTGCCGTAGGTCCCGTGTTTGTTGGCTCATTCGATACAGATGCTTTGATACAGGTGGAAGAGGGTTCTGAGAATGATAAGGAAAATAAGAAGGGGCAGTTAGACTTGTACATTGATGGTTTTCACAAAGGTGTATATAAGGGACATATAGAGCACATCGCGGCTTGCCAACACATCTCGAACCGGGACGTTGGTTGGTCTTCCTCGGGCCCGCAGGGTATCCATTAGCCGAGACCTGGCGGAACTGTACTCGGTGCACGCCCAGACAATGTGCTCGATGTCGTGATAGCCGTCGCCACAAGCGCAGATACCACTATCCACGAGCCCAATACGCCGGAGATGTGCATCCAGCGTGTAATGGTTTGCCATGAGTCGGGACATCACACGAATGAAGTCACGACCCACATCCATCCCCTTGAACCAAGGTTTCGTCGATACCATAGGGACTATCGAATGTAGCCACCTTCCTAGCTCCCCATTGCTCCACGAGGTTTGCCAATCTTCGAGGGTTCTCTGATGAGTAATACTGAAAAATTCGTGGAAGCAAATTGGTCTTTCGTAAACGTCTCCTTCTAAGGCACCCACCTTAGCTAAGGAGTCTCCCTTCTCATTGCCCGGAATGGAGCAATGAGAAGGGACCCATACCAAGGTAATCTGGAAAGAGTTGTCAGATAAAGCACTCAGTAGCTCCCGTATTTTCCCCAAAAAAATACGAGGAGTGCTTTCCATGTTTCATCGAGCGAATAGCGTCAATGGAACTGAGGCTATCCGAAACGATGAAGTAATGGCCTGCGGGTAATGTTTCAATGACTCCAAGGGTATACTGAATGGCAGCTAGTTCTGCGGCGTAAACTGAAGCAGGGTCACTGAGTTTGTAGGAGGCGGTGAACTTTTGATTGAAAATACCGAAGCCAGTGGACCCTTCGAGTTTTGATCCGTCAGTATAAAACATCTTAGAACAGTCGACTTCTCGGAATTTATTATAAAACATGTTTGGAACCACTTGTGGGCGTATGTGGTCCGGAATTCCACTAATCTCGTCTTTCATGGATGTGTCGAAGAAAACAGTAGATTCAGAAGTATTTATGAAATGCACACGGTTAGGATTGTAAGAAGAAGGGTTAATATTCTGCGCCATGTAGTCAAAGTACAGGGACATGAAACGGGTCTGAGAATTGAGCTCAACAAGCCTTTCGAAATTTTCAATCACGACCGGGTTCAAGATATCGCATCGAATGAGCAATCGATATGAGAGTTCCCAAAATCGATTTTTCAACGGGAGAACGCCCGACAGCACTTCGAGACTCATCGTATGGGTCGACTGCATGCACCCTAAGGCGATACGCAAACAACGATACTGAATTCTTTCGAGTTTGATGAAATGTATGTTCGCGGCGGAGCGAAAGCAGAAGCATCCGTATTCCATTACCGACAGTATCGTTGTTTGATACAACCTAATTAGGTCTCCTGGGTGGGCACCCCACACGTTCCGGTTATTGTACGAAGAAAGTTGATCCTTTGTTGGCATTTCTGTTTCAGATACCGAATATGGCATCCCCAAGTACCTTTCGAGTCGAACCAGACCCCTAGATATTTTACTGTGAAGACCTGAGCGATAGTTTGACCCATTAATAGAAGCTGTAGTTGTGCTGGTTCACGCTTCCTTGAAAATACAACTAGCTCAGTTTTCTCCGTGGAGAATTCGATACCCAGCTTAATAGCCCAAGCAGACAAATTGTCCAAGGTATTCTGTAATGGTCCTTGTAGACAGCTTTGGGTCCCGTAACAGACACCACGCCATCGTCTGCAAGTTGCCTTAACGTGCAGGAATTGTCAAGACATTCATCAATGTCGTTGACGTAGAAATTGTATAACAGGGGGCTTAGACATGAGCCCTGGGGAAGGCCCATGTAGCTAAATCGTGATGTCGATAAGTCACCATGCGAAAAATGCATGTGCTTTTCCAACAACAAGTTTAGTAAAAAGTTGTTTAAAGTCGCTGAAAGACCATGCTGGTGCAGCTTCTCTGAAAGAATGTTGATCGAAACTGAATCAAAAGCCCCCTTAATATCTAGGAACACTGATGCCATCTGCTCTTTGCTAGCATAGGCCATTTGAATTTCAGTTGAGAGCAACGCAAGACAATCGTTCGTCCCTTTGCCTTTGCGAAAGCCAAATTGTGTATCTGACAGTAAGCCATTTGCTTCGACCCAATTGTCGAGGCGGGATAGGATCATTTTCTCGAACAACTTCCGGATACAGGATAGCATTGCGATCGGACGGTACGAATTGTGGTCGGAGGCTGGTTTTCCTGGTTTTTGGATGGCGATGACCTTCACTTGTCTCCAATCGAGTGGGACAATGTTTGCCTCAAGAAACTTATTAAATAAGTTCAACAAGCGTCTCTTGGCAGAGTCAGGCAGATTCTTCAACAAGTTGAATTTGATTCTGTCTGGCCCCGGAGCTTTATTGTTACACGACAAGAGAGCAAGTGAGAACTCCACCATCGAAAAAGGTGTTTCGTTCGCGCTATCGTGAGGAGACGCGGCGCGGTAAATCTTCTGTGCCGGGGCGGAATCCGGACAAACCTTCTTGGCGAAATCGAATATCCAACGGTTTGAATATTCTGCACTCTCATTAGTACTGTTTCGGTTTCGCAAACCCCGGGCCGTGCCCCAAAGAGTGCTCATCGATGTTTCTCTCGTTAGTCCGTCAACGAACCGGCGCCAGTAACTACGTTTCTTGGCTTTCATCAAACTCTTCATTCGCGTTTCTAACGTCGCATATTGTCGATAGCTAGCGGGTAACCCGTCGTCCCGGAAGGTCTTATACGCGGCGGGCTTCTCCGCGTACACGTCTGAGCACTCCTTGTCCCACCACGGATTAGGAGAGCGTTTTTGCATGTTCGCGCCGGGTACTGGCTTAGTCTGAGCTTGATTCGCGCTGTCGAGAATCAAACCAGCCAAAAAGCTGTACTCTTCCTCCGGAGGAAGTTCTTGGGTAGATTCGATGTTGTCGGATATCGGGATCAGGAATTACCTTCCACGTGCAATTTAACCGCAGCGATGTTGAGCAAAGGGACAAGTCTAAGGCGCTCGGGCGCGCTGGAGGAGCAGGAATCCGTGTCATTTCACCCGTGTTTAAAATTGTCAAATTGAAGTTATCGCAAAGATCCTGAATTAAGGAAGACCGGTTATCATCATAGAGGCAACCCCATGCTGTACCGTGAGAGTTAAAGTCTCCTAAAACTAGTCGCGGTGCTGGCAGGGATTCTAAGATGTCTTGTAGCCGTCGGTGCCCAACCGCGGTGTTGGGGGGAATATATATGGAAGCTATGCAAAGGCTTTTGCCTTTGGTTGTTACTTGACAAGCGACAACTTCAATACCTGTTATCGAGGGAAGGTTAATTCTGTAGAAGGAATAGCACTTTTTGATCCCCAAAAGCACTCCTCCATAGGGGGTGTCTCGATCCAGGCGAATAATATTAAAGTCGTGGAAGTTGAGATCTATGTCGGAAGTTAACCAAGTTTCACATAATGCAAATGCATCGCAACTCAAATTATTTATTAAAATTTTGAAGGAATCGATTTTCGGGATGATACTTCTGCAATTCCACTGTAGAACAGTGATCAAATCCGTGACCTCGTTCGATGAGTTAGCCATCGAAGGATACAATCGCTGAGAGGAGGGGCCATTTAGCAGTCAACTGCTTCAAAAATGTTCTCACTGTAGGGAGAAAAGCTAACATAAGACTTTTAATAGGATCAGTAATATTGAAAGTTTTTATTATCCAGTCCACTATGTCTGAGAGTTTTATAATTCCAGTGCTGTGATTACTCTCGAACTGAAACAAAGGAACACTTGGGATTTTTGATGTTCCTGGAAGTGCTGGGAACTCCTTCTCTGAGCTTAATCCTCCGAGACCAGGAGCTAATTGCTTCGGTTTGGTTGCAACACTTCCAATAGATGTCACTTTCGGAGCCCGTCAAGGGACACCTTCTGGCCTTTACAAGGAACTTTACGAGAGGAAATGTTCCTCCTCTTCCTATAAATTCTAGGCACCCTAGTAGATGTTCCCTCTTGTGGGTTACCAGCCTCGCCCTCGTCAGGAGGCAAGTGAGTATAGATGTTTGCTGAGGATGGTGGCGTAGCATTCTTTAACATTTCTGCGAAAGAATGTTTGGATCGTCCCGCAAGGGAACGTTTCAGTTTATCCCCGCGTAGTTTGTACGCGGGACATGCCGAGATATCATGAAGACTCTCCGCACAGTAAGGGCACTTTTCGGCTTGCTTATTGCACGAATCATCTAGATGATTCTCCCCGCATTTTCCACAGCGGGCCTTATTGCTACAATGGGTGGCTGTGTGACCCAGTTGTTTGCACTTTGTGCAATTCATGACCCGCGGCACAAACAGACGCACAGGCAGACGAACCTTATGCAAGAGGACGAAATTTGGCAAAGCGGTACCAGCGAAGGTCACCCGATAAGAGTTTGATTGGGGGTACGTTTTTGAACCATCTCCCGCAACTATTACTGAGTGCAAACGTTTGCACTCAAGTATTTTCACTGGCTGAAGTAAGCGGTCTCTGAAACGACCAACCCCGTACTTCAGCAGATCCTCGCACGTCAAACTCTCATCGGTTACGACGCCTTCGGATTGTACTTTTATAGCTTGAATATACACGTTGTAATCCCGCGTAAAGTGCTCACAGCAAGCAATATCGTTTGCCTGCTTTGAGTTGGCTAGCAACACTCTTATCTTGTCCGAGCGGACCTTTGAAATTTCGGTCACAGCCGAGAACCGTTCCGTCAGGTCTCTAGAAATCTGAAGAAGATTCAGTGATTTAGTCTTGGGCCGAAAGAAGACCACAAATGGACCAGTTGAGAGTTCTGGGTAGCATTTGGGCCGGGGGGGAGCCTTAGAAGTTGAACCCGATTCAACTTCCATTTGACCATCCGGAGAGGGAACCATAGAAAACGTCAACGCACGGGGTCAGCGCCCGCGCAGACGGAAGAAAGCAATAAATGTGTTACAAAAGACAAAAACCACTTAGCTTTAAACTGGTGTCAACGACGAACCGATCCAGCTTATACAGCTGGCTATTGTTTAATCCTCACACGCGAACAAAAGACTGAGGACCGAACCGAACTCGCAAAATAACCTTGAATGCGGATTAACACTATTCTTTATCGCCTCACACAGCACTACGGACTAGAAAAAACAACCTCTGTCTCGATGGAGAGCTCGAAAACGAATGTAAATCGCTTGGGATTGGTGAATCGGGCAAGATCGGAAGAGTTCGAATATTTTTTGTATAGCTGAAATCTTGTTTTGTAATACTGTTTCAGCAACTTTGCCGGATCTAGCCGTAGCAAGCCTACTTTTTTAGTTAGTTTTAAGCTGAAGTTAAACAAACGGCTGTGTTGAACGACGTTTGTAATAATATTGTCTTATTTAATACAGTCATCATCACTAGAAAGCGATTTTGCTGAATATATTACGAAAACGATTAAAACATCCCTTAAAATATCACCATTGGGCATACATGCAAAAATTCTTTAACAATTTTTGATATACTCCTAATTTTGCCACGTTATACAGTAGGTTCTTAGGTATGTAAAAAAATATAACGAAACAAAAAAATCGAAAAAAAATATTTTGGTTTTTGGCCAAGATTTTGTTCTAGTTACTCCTCTGTGTATCGGTGCGAGATGAAGTTGCCTGGCAACACCAGGGGGCCGTTCATAAGCCACGCTGACTCAGGGGGACGGAGAGGTCCAGCAAAAGTCTACGTTTGTTTACTAGGAGGAGGGGGAGGGTTGTTTAGCGATAGTCTACATAGACTCTGATTTTTTGTTATTCACGCATTACTAATGATAAAAGGGATTTAAGAGGGGGGGGGGGGGTAAAGGACTCCAGGAAAAGAAATACTTTTTGGCGATTTTTTCAGAACTTTGCTTGAAGCGAATTAATCAAAACTTTCGTACATTATAGTGTATCATTTCAATAACATTCTGTAATTTTTTATTCAAAAATATCGACAAACGACTCGGTAACGAAGCTTTTTGTAGAACGTCTCTGGAAAAAAACATGATTTACGGTGTTACCTGATATTCAAAAACTACTTAACCGATTTTTTTCAAACTTTGCATACGCATTCTGTGTTAAAAATGCCTAACCCCTACGTTGAATTTTTGAGACAAATTTTCAATTAAGGGGGTTATTTACTCATTTTAAATATTTTTTTATTTTTCACGAAAAAAGACACCTTTTTATGAATAAAAATCCTCTTAATTGAAAAATTATCTCAAAAAATCAACGTAGGGGTTAGGTATTTTTTCATAGAATGTGTATGCAAAGTTTGAAAGAAATCGGTTAAGTAGTTTTTGATTAGCAGGTAACACCGCAAAACATGTTTTTTCTAGAGACGTTGTACAAAGCTTCGTCACCGAGTCGTTTGTCGATATTTTTACATAGACAAATTACAGAATGTTATTGAAATGATGCACTATAACGTACGAAAATTTCGACCAATTCGCTTAACGCAAAATTACAAAAAAAATGGCAAAAAAAAATTTTTTTTTCACGCTGAAACCCTTACCCCCTCCTTAAAGAGAGTTCTGTTCAACACATTAGTCGATTCAACTTGATGTATATATGCAGACACTTTGAAACTAGTACACTAGGGAACCGGGGGCAAGTCCGACACCTTAAGCACAATCATTTTTCTAAAAGTCCTTAAAGCTCCTTAAATTGTAATTTCTGTGAATAATCCTTGTGGTGTTATGAATAAATAAAGTTTAACGCTTGGTTTATATTATGGTATGGATTTTCTCAAATAACTTTTTAGAGCTTGATTACCACTTGTGAAGCTATTCTAAGGAGTAAGATCAGATCTGCAAGCATAATGTCCCCTGTTACCAGGATTAATTCACTTAGAAGTAACGTACGCTTCGTAGTAAGCTATCTGGTTCGTGTTATGATTTTTCGGAACTGTTGATCAACAAGCCGACGATCGATGAAAATTGTCCTTCAATATTATTTCAGAATCTCATATTAGATTATACTTTTTCGTTTCCTTTTGTAATATAACTATGAATCACGTACTATTCAATTTTGGATTTTTTTGGCCGGCTTGAGACAATACTGACAAAAAATAAATGCAAAAAACAGAATTTCCGTGTATTTCAATTATTAACATGATGTAATTAAATGTAATTAAACACAACAAACATTTCCAGTCGTTTGTATCGAATCAAAAATGAAACCAACCATCTAAACAGCGTGTCTGTTTTACCCCAACAGTGCACATTTTTGTTAAATGCCCAATTAGCAGTATTGAAATACTCAAACATATTTTAAACACATATAAATAACGAGGTGCAGAGTAGATTAAAATGTGCGACGAAAAAAATTGGTGATTTTCGAAGCTTTTGTGCTGTTAAAACTTTAAAATGTTTCACCTAAAAATGACATCCAAGTACGAACCACATGTATCAAAATAATCGTACTAATAATATCCTGTCATTATCGCACGATTTAAAATTTGGAATCTGGGAAATTCGTGGGGACTTACCACCAGTTCCCCTAATGATATAACTGCTATTTAGGTGACCATACTTATGTATCTTACCGTTCAGGCTAGAGCCTTGTTGTCTCTTGCTGTATGCAGAAGCCGTCTTCACTCCACTCGGTTCATTGCTGCTTGTCGCCAGCCACGCAGTCTTCGAAGGGTCCGTAGGTCGTCCTCTATCTGGTCGATTCACTCTGCTCGCTGTGCGCCCCGCCTTCTTGTTGCTGTAGGGTCGCCCTCAAGAATCATCTTCACCAGGTCGTCGTCTGACATTCTTACGACGTATCCAGCCTACCGCAAACGTCCTATTTTTGCGGTAGGCGCGATGGATGGTTCTTCCAGCAGCTGATGCAACTCATGGTTCATTCGCCTGCGCCACGTTCCGTTTTCCATCTGAACCCCACCATAGATGATACGCAACACCTTTCGTTCGAAAACTCCAAGGGCGCATTGGTCCTCCACGAGCATAGTCCAGGTCTCGTGGCCGTAGAGGACCACCGGTCTAATCAGCGTTTTGTAGATGATCAATTTCTTGCGGCGGCGAATTTTGTTCGACTGGAGCGTACTCCGGAGTCCAAAGTAGGCACGATTTCCCGCCAAGATCCGTCTCTGAATTTCTCTGCTGGTATCATTGTAGCGGGTTACCAGTGAGCCCAAATACACGAATTCGTCGACCATCTCGATTTCGTCACCCTTAATCCGAACTCGGGATGAGAGGTTCACATTGTCGTCTCTAGAACCTCTTCCTCTCATGTATTTTGTCTTCGAAACGTTGATGGCAAGTCCAATCCTGCTGGCTTCAGCTTTCAGTCTGATGTACGTTTCCGACATCGCCTCAAAGTTCCGTGCCATTATGTCAATGTCGTCGGCGAAGCTAAGAAGCTGGACGAACTTCCTGAAGGTCGTGCCACTCGTGTCTATCCCTGCTCTCCTTATTACTTATTCTAACGCTACGTTGAACAGCAGGCACGATAGACCATCACCTTGCCGTAACTCTCTTCGAGATTCAAAGGGACTCGAGAGTATCCCTGATACTCGAACAACGCACATCACCCGATCCATCGTCGCTTTGACTAATCGTGTTAGCTTATCCGGAAAACCGTACTCGTGCATAATCTGCCATAGCTGATCTCGATCGATTGTGTCATACCCAGATTTGAAATCGATGAAAAAATGATGTGTGGGTACGTTCAATTCGCGGCACTTCTGCAGAACCTACCGAATCGCGATTATTTGGTCCGTGGTGGCGCGGGAACTCATGAATCCCGCTTGGTAGGGCCCCACGAACTCCTTTGCAAATGGTGACAATCGGCGGCAAATAATTTGGGAGAGGACCTTGTAGGCGGCGCTAAGTAGTGTGATCGCGCGGTAGTTGAAGTAATCCAACTTGTCACTCTTTTTGAAAATTGAGCACATGACACCCTCCATCCACTCCTCCGGAAGAATCTCCTCCTCCCAAATTTTGACGATTACCCAGTGCAGCGCTCTAGCCAGTGTTTCACCGCCGTATTTTAATAGCTCGCTGGGTAGCAGGTCTACACCGGCAGCTTTGTTGTTTTTCAGCCGACCGATCTCCTCCTTGACTTCTTGGAGATCAGGAGCCGGCAGCTTATCGTTTTCTTCGAGTGCTCAAAGATCCGTTGCCATACCACCTTCGTTATTTTCTGCATTGTTCGTAACAGTAAGTTTTCCAGGGCGGCTTGTTGGCCTTTCCCCAACCCCCTGTTTCGCCGGAGGACCATCGTGTCAGCTCAGTTTAGAGTCCCATGCTGACACGAGGACGATGCATCAGCCGCTCCTAACATGGAGAACAGACGCTGTTTTGAGCCGCCCCTAACATGGGGAACAGACGCTTGGATGAACTCACCCTCCGAAATGAGAAGCACCCCTTCCCTGTCAGCATACGACCATGGTCCCATCGGGGTTGGTTACCCGATCTTTCTTATGGTTACTCGTACCCCAGCTGGCACTACGGGGAGGTAGGGATAAAAGTTACTAGACAAGAGGCTAAGGACCACTGTGGCGAACCACCGAGTCTATATTACGCATTGCTCAGTCATTTACCAACCAGGTGACCACTCAACCCAGAACCCATATACTTTTATTTTAAAAAACAACAAACCGGTACGTTGTTGTTTCATGTATATTTAGATATGTAGCAATCCATTGGATACAATCCTGTCGTAATACGCCTGCCACTGAAAAATATATTTTTTTCGTTTTTTCACTTTGACAGCTCTGCATTTCATTTATGCGTTTTCTGTCATTCGGATAACTTCCGCAAAACACACACTCTATTCACTCTCAATTACACTTCCACAGAGAAAAGACAAAAAATTATTTGACTAGAAAAAAGGTACACGTTCTAAAGACGATCTCCCAAAATTCTTTTCCGCGGAAGATTTTGACTGGGAAAATCCTACAGCCAGGAATTATCATCTGAGACACCATTAAATGAATGAATCATTAAACATTCAAAAATGGTCAAAATTGAGCATTAAACCACCATGTCAACCAGAAAAATTCCGATTTTTAACAATAAGTACATTGTTTTTTTTATTTTTTATTTAATTTTACTTTTTGACCCGGCACAACTTTGATGCTTTGAGATAATACTCTAGGTGATATGACTATTAATTACATAAGAAAATATATATTTTTAGAAAGATTTAGATAGGTTCGTCTCCTTAATCGAATACGGAAATTAAGATTATCTAATTATCTTAGGAATATTAAAATTTGTTCACGAAAAGTTACATGTGTGTGAATATTTGGTTTAATATGTCAATCTAGATAACAGTAATGTCGATCAGCATAATTTCAAATTGTTCTTATAGTTTTTCTATTTTGAATGCACCAGTAAGATTCAAAAAGTGCTTGCTAGTTTAGAAATTTAGAACTTTTGATGTAGGTCGCTGTTCAGGCAAGCTTGGGCTAGTTATAGCAATAATCTTTTTAAATATACTCGAGTGACTAACTTTGAAAAGAAGTATTTCGTTATACAAACATTTGAAAGCACTTTTGAATTTCCACTTGAATTATATTAGATATTACACGGTGTACGTATAACTCTTACTGATAGTATAGTGGAATTAAAAAGGATACCTTTCATAAAGTCGCAAGTAATTTATAATACTCGAAATGCCAGTTTTGTATTTCGGAGACAAATATTTTAATTTAAAATTCCCTTGAATTGGTATTAATTGATGAGAAGTCGAAAAGAAAAAAACTATATGAAAAGCATTATTGATCGATGTTTGTTTTGCTTCCTAATATTTTAAAAGCTTTGGAATAATTGTGAACGCCTCACGTTTGATTTTTGAAGTAGAATACTTCTAACGTTTCATTTCAAAGTTTCTGCTGAGATATTTTCCCAGTTTTCAAATGCGAATAACTTTTGTTGTACTGATTAAAATCGCTATATTTTTGCACTATCTGATTGGAAATATGTGCACGTATATTGTATTTGATTCTTTAAAATGTACGATTACTATAAATAACGAAAATAATGTATTTTGTGAAAATTATCAGCGCAGATTGGTCTGTACACTTCAATCAAGCAGCGAGCTTTGCTAGGACTGCCTCTTTGTTATCCAACGAACGCGACACACGTATAAAAGCAGCACATAAGATAAAAATCATCAGTTTGCTTTCTGACCTCGTAGTAGTTAATACGTTCCGTCAGCTCGAAGCAATATTCCATGACTGTCGCCAGGCATCATTTCAATGATTTACAGGCGCGATAGTTTTATGCATACAAACATCACAGACCACAGAAAAAAGAACGCTCTTTCGGAGCTAAATGAACGAATTTCAAGTGTTCGCTGGCGATGGGGTGGTTGGGTGCGAGAGACCGCGCTCTCTTTCTCTTTCAAATTATGCGTGGCGTTCTCAAATTAATTCACCACAGCGCGCGCTATCGAGCGCACTGCTGAGGGTGTAGGGGAAGATGGGGTAAAACGCACCCCCGCGGCAAAATGCACCCTTTGCTTATATCGAAAACAACTGAAAATTTCTAAAAAACGGGAACACCAGTCGGAAGTCCGCCATAGAAAAAATACATTGTCAAAGTTTGATAACCGCACATCAATAGAAGCTCGAGAAATAAATAAAAAAGCAATAACGTGCTCTTCTCATTTAATTATAGTGGCTCGTGCAACAAGGTTTTTCCGCTCATATAAATACTGTTTTACTATTATATAGAGCATTCCAGTTCTATTTATACCGTTGTTGATTATTTTGTCGCACTACATATGAAAAATCTACTAAATAATTTATATCTCTGCTTCATCGGGGGCAAAATGCCCTCTTCTCTGATTTTGCTGGTTTTTAATCGAAAACAGAAAAATCGTTCTGAAAACCTACCAATTGCATAACCTAAGGCATGGCATACTTTTGTGAAATCTCGCCAGAAAACAAAACTACTTGCTTGTTCGCAGAGCATTATGCCCCGTTGTTGCGGTGCATTCAACCCCGTTGTTGTAGTGCATTATGCCCCGTTGTTGTGGTGCATTTTAACCCCCGCACAGGTGCGTTTTGCCCCGCCTATTTTTTTCAAAAGGTGACTTTTAATGACTTTGAAGAATTGAATTATTTTCATGTTTTTGAATATTTTGCAAAGAGTTATGATTTTGATTACAGAGGAAAATGTTGGCTAAACGATATCATTAATTAAATTCTCCCAATTGATAGAACTAGCTTAGTTATGATCATATTTCCTTAGGGGGTGCGTTTTACCCCATCTTCCCCTATATTAGACCTGCAACAATTTTGACTTTTTCCGGAACACTGTTAAATAAAACGATTTGAAGGAGATTATGTTGGTTTGTTGAATACTGATATAAGTTTCTGCTGATGGTTTGATACTTTGGTCAAACTAGGAAAACGTTTTACGTATCATCGTATATGTTGCTATAAACACAGTTTTATAACGATCCGCAGACCCAGATTGTCCTGCTACTACATTTGTTGTCGGCTATTATCATCGTGATAATTGCAGGGTTATTGCGAAGTAACCTGGCTGGTTATGGTTTGAATATTTTATTTTCTAGGACATTCGCCTTAACTCTATAATGCTGTCATTCCACGCGCAAATGCCCTCTACTGGTTTTTAACTGTGGAGTGAGTTTAACTACCAGTGAGTTCAAATAGTATTTGTTGTCCGATTCAATAATGTAGTAAAGGTAGTAGGGTAAAGGTGCATTTCTAATTCATTAAAAGGTTATATATGTTGAGGTAGGCCAAAAAATCGAAATTTTTTTATTCTTCCTACGTAAAGCTCAAGTTCTTAAGAATGTTTCCTCAAATTTTTATAGAGATCGGAGCATTGGACGCAAAGTTATAGCGTTTTTCATCTTGCTCCCTTATGGAGGTGTTGCTTATACTTGAAATTTTAAACGCGATTATCTCAAAATCATGTTTTCCAAAAGCGTCTACGATTGCCGGAAAAGTTTTGAACCGATCTCAAATTTTTTTGGCTTGTTCGTAATTTAACTGCCGTGTCCTTGAACGATTCCATTTTTTCGTCAAAATTTTCATATTACAGTAAGATTCCGTTTTTGGCACGTTCCGTTTTTGGCATGCTCCCTTTTTGGCACACTTCGATTTTGGCAACAAATATGTTCCGTTTTTAGCAACATTTTTGTTGGTCATAACAAGTCTTTTAGAAATGTGCAAAAGATATTTTTTGTATCAATTTATATCACATTTGACTTCATTTCCAAACATGGGAGTCACATTAACCCTCAAAGGCGCAAATCATTTTTTTTACTATTGTGAAAATTGTCTCATAGCTTCAATACATTACTGTGCTAATTTTGAGATGTTTTTCGCAATGTTGTTTTGAAACAGTGTTATGTATTGAAGGGTTACCTATATTTTACACTATACGTGTTTTATTTAATCATTACAATAAGTGTAGATATGCATTATTATGCAGGGGAATGTGTTCGGTTGTCGGAACACTTTTGTTTTTGGCTCACAACATTACTCCAATTAAACAATATATGGGAATAAGCATACCAATAGAAAGCTAGAGGCCTTAGCTAATAACTTATCGAAGAATTTAATTTCATTTGTCAACTTAAAAAAAGTTATTAACAATTTAGTCAAATGGTAACTGTTTACCATTTTGAAAAATGTGGTCGGTTGTCGGCACCCTAAAAAATTTACTAAAAATGGAAAAATATGAATGATGATCATCACGATTCAAAGGGAAAAGGAAATTTATTCAGTTCAATACCCATCAAAGGCATTATGAACATCATTCTTCATCAGAACCACAATATGTGTATGTGAAAAACTAGTGCGAATATTACGCACTGCTAATGCACTGACGGATCGCATTCACTGGCATTGAGTTAGTTTCAGGCACTCCAGGTTTTTACCAAAGCTTCAGACAGATCAGATAGAAGTCAGTCAAAACGGGAGGGGGACTACAGGGTAACCCCGAGCCCCCCCACCAAATTATCTGGTCGTGACAATCTGGTAAATGTAAAACGCTAAACCGGAAGTCGCCTTCCTGGTTTTCAGAATGGTGCCAAAGATCGATCTCTGGTATCTATTCGTAAAGCCCGTTCCAAAATACCCATATTGATTAGGTTATTAGGAGCATTTGCCACAAAAAATAGGTGCCGACAACCGACCATGTTTGGGTGCCGACAACCGATTTTAGTAACCTTTTTGAAAACTGATCAAAAGAAAACTTGTGGCGAACATTTTGGCGCCATTCAACGTTGAATCACAAAATAGAATAAATTCACATCGTAAATATTCAATGCGCATACTTTTTCGATCGATTTACTTCTTTCTGTAACACTAAGCAAATCATCAAAAAAAAAGCCGTGTGGTGTCCGGCGGGCTGAAATCTTTTTGCACTATTTCAACCAAGAATAGAACCTCTGGGAACTGCTCCCATGTCGTAAGAGGCGACTAACAACATGCTAGGAGTTCCTAGGCCGAGGTTTTGTTCCGTACCGAAGACTTAATCTGGGCGGACCTTAAGGTTTTCCATATTACCCTCTTTCCAGTCTGTATTTAGTGAATCACTGACATATACCTTTTCTGATTCGCCTTTCTTGATTGTGTACCAACGTTTTAAGTTTCTTCTGGCGGTTGTATATTAGCCGTAAATGACGAAATCTAATTCTACACTAAGTAACAGAATATATTAATATACCGGCACTTCCACGCCAAGGTTTAACTTCCAAAGCTTTGGCTTAAAAACCGTTTTTAAAAAATGGAAACTTTCATGCAGGAAATTTATTGAATTGGCCTAAGATGGAGCTGTCGAATTTCACAAAAAGCTTTTTATGTTGCAAGTGATCTGTAGTTGTGTTAAATTAGGTATTTTTCTATTATATTTGGAACCGTCTACCGACAAATCTACATTTACGAATACCTCCAAAAGTGACTTCTTGAGGTCTCATGAAGGCCTGACACTAGCTTTATGATACTTTTGCTTTTCTAAACAGTAATAAAAATCTCAACATTCAAGAACTTCACTTTGTCAGAAAATGTAGGGCCATCGGAAGCTAAAACTTCGTAAAATCGCACTCCTGGTCCTTTTTTCAGTGCAGTACTCTACGTCACTCGTTCAAATTTGCACCGCTCTTATGGTAGTCGGTATTTGCTAGTATTACTGTTCTCCCATCCATTCTGGTAGTCAAACGGTGGGATAGCAAAATTCTTACAAGTTTCCTATCTCATGCCTCCACGCGATTCTAAGTCTATTGATGACATTTGGTCCTTAGACCGCAGAATGAGAGGGTGCGAACAGAATGAGAGGGTGCGAACAGATCTAGTCGAGAAAACATTGCCGTAAAAATGAATAGTTGATCGGAAATTAGCCCCAATACGACTAATCTGACTAGTATCTATGAACACGGCTCAATACGTATTGAAAATTCGCCGCGTCTGTTTTTATGAACCTAATTTAAAGCTCCGTTATTGCTAACAAGCCCGTGCATCAGATTAACAATCCTTTATATTTCCCTTCAGTGTTCGGTATTATCGCTCGTATACTTGTATTCCACAAACAATCCGATATGGAAAATAAGAAATACTTTCCTTGATTTATAACATCTCGCGCTATTTTTGCCAGTATAATATGCTGTCACTTGGTAGTTTTCAAGCCAATAAATATATCGTAGAGAAGAAGTAGCGAGTTCTGTCCAAATACTGTTGCAATAAATAGTGATCCGGCCCATTACGCAGATAAGATTAGCTTTTCCAGGCAATACTCCCACGATCGGCTGTGTGGAGTTCAAATTGTTTTTGTTTAGGGAACATAGTATACTCTCGGTAGCCGGCTGCCCAGAGTTTAAAAATAACCAAAAACTAAACAAGATCATCTCTTTTTCGAGTGATCGTGCACTCGAAGACTAACTAAACAACTACCTAATAAAATATGCTTTACAGGTCGCATCGTTTGCTTGGAGCGAATCCTAGACCTGATACCCTTCCAAACCACCAACTCCGCGACACCTATGGAAGAGTCTGATGAATCGTCGTCCTTCCGTTAAGTAGGTGGAGCATCAACACTTCCTGTCTACCTTATCCTTTATCCTTCCCCGTGAACGATGGAGATGGGGGCGGCCGGCAATGATGGCTATCATGCTGTTGAGGTTTTAATATGGGTCGGATTGGTATGAATTCCTACTTACCACTTCCTAAGCAACTCTTATTAGATAATCAGCAGTCAAACATGATGAAGTCAGTGTGCAATCCGCCAAAATCATCGTCACAACGCAACGCAACGCAACGCAACGCAACGCACTAAGCAAATCATCAAAAAAAAAACTTTTGAGTAGAGTTTCACTTGTTCAAAAAATATATTGGTTGTAGAACAGAACATTCGAGTATGCTTCAGCAATCGGCACAAAAAGATCGCGCTAATATATAACACAAATAATATTTATCAGTATGTCCATATCTGGTTTCTGTCAAAAGCTACATAGGGGTGCCGACTTTCCCCTATAATATGGACAAGTTGCAAGTGATTTTTACAACAAAAATGGTTTTCTTCAAGCCTAAATATCTCCAAGCATTGCAGTTTGATTTTCAATCTATCAATTCTATTTGAAAGACCAACGATGGGTTAGTTATGGAGAAGCAATAAATTTATTAATTTTTTAAAAGAGCTGTGTTTTTTAAACAAAATTGTTCAATAATTTTCAGAAAGAAGACATAACAGCACCAGGAGCGAAATCAACACTACCATTCAGTTAATTGTTGAAGTTTTGACGTTCAGTGGGCCGAAGAAAAGCGATTCGAATTAAATGCTATTTTACATATTCGTAATGAGGGGAATTGCACTCGAGAAGTGCGCGAAGATTGTGAGAATTCTACAGGACGGCACAGTGGGCAGAATGCTACTTTCAGTCTCTACGCATCGCTCGATCGAGATAGAAGTGTTTTGTTTTCGGTCTGTTGGAAAAAGAACAGTGCAGTAATTCGCGTTCAAGGTTATTTTGCCATTCTCTGCCTCTTCGAGGTTTGGACTTTTATTTTCTTTTGTGCGTGTGTTAACCGTTAGGCCACATTCCTCAACCTTTTGTTCGTAAAGCGAGGATTGAACAATAACCAGCTATTTAAGCTGGACTAGTGCGTCGTGGGAAACGAGTATACAGATAAGTGAAATCTACCTTTTTGATACATTTACGGCTTTTTCCCGTCTGCGCGGGTGCTGACCCCGTGCGTTGACGGTGTCGATGGCTACCTCCCCGGATGGCCAAATGGAGATCGAGTCGACTCCTAAGGCTCTCCCCCGACCCAAACATTATCCAGAGCTCTCGACCGGTCCCTTTGTGGTCTTCTTTCGGCCCAAAACAAAATCGCTGAATCTATTACAGATTTCAAAAGACCTGACGGAACGGTTCTCGGCTGTGACCGAAATAAAAAAGGTACGCTCAGACAGGCTGAGGGTCGTGCTGACTAACTCAAAGCAAGCAAACGATATTGCTTGCTGCGAGCACTTTACGAAGGACTATCACGTGTATATTCCAGCTGTAAAAGTACAGTCTGAAGGCAACGCCACCGATGACAGTTTGACATGCGAGGATCTGCTGTAGTACAGGGTTGGCCGTTTTAGAGACCGCATACTTCAGCCAGTGAAAATACTCGAGTGCAAGCGTTTGCACTCAGTAGTTGCGGGGGATAGTTCAAAAACGTACCCCCAATCAAACTCTTATCGGTTGACCTTCGCTGGTACCGCTTTGCCAAATTACGTCCTCTTGCACAAGGTTCGTCTGCCTGTGCGTCTGTTTGTGCCGCGGGTCATGAATTGCACAAAGTGTAAACAATTGGGTCACACAGCCACCCATTGTAGCAATAAGGCCCGCTGTGGAAAATGCGGGGAGAATCATCTGAATGATTCGTGCAGTAAGAATGCTGAGAAGTGTCCTTACTGTGCAGAGAATCTGCATGATATCTCGGCATGTCCCGCGTACAAACTACGCGGGGATAAACTAAAACGTTCCCTTGCGGGACGATCCGAACGTTCTTTCGCAGAAATGCTAAAGAAAGCTACACCACCAACCTCAACAAACATCTATGCTCACTTGCCTCCTAACGAGGGCGAGGCTGATGACCCACAAGAGGGAACATCTACTAGGGCGCCTAGAAGTTATAGGAAGAGGAGGAACATTTCCTCTCCTAAAGTTCGTTGTAAAGGCCAGAAGGTATCCCTTGAAGGGACTCCGAAAGTCACATCTATTGGAAGTGTTGCAACCAAACCGAAGCAATTAGCTCCTGGTCTCGGAGGATTAAACTCAGAGAAGGAGTTCCCAGCACTTCCCGGAACATCAAAAATCCCAAGTGTTCCTCTGTTTCAGTTCGAGAATAATCGCGGCACTGGAATTATCAAACTCTCGGACATTGTAGACTGGATAATAAAAACTTTCAATAAAACTGATCCTATTAAAAGTCTTATGTTAGCTTTTCTTCCTACAGTAAGAACATTTTTGAAGCAGTTGACTGCTAAATGGCCCCTCCTTTCAGCGATTGTATCCTTCGATGGCTAACTCATCGAACGAGGTCACGGATTTGATCACTGTTCTACAGTGGAATTGCAGAAGTATCATCCCAAAAACTCCCGATTCCTTCAAAATTTTAATAAATAATTTGAGTTGCGATGCATTTGCATTATGTGAAACTTGGTTAACTTCCGACATAGATCTCAACTTCCACGACTTTAATATTATTCGCCTGGATCGAGACACCCCCTATGGAGGAGTGCTTTTGGGGATCAAAAAGCGCTATTCCTTCTACAGAATTAACCTTCCCTCGATAACAGGTATTGAAGTTGTCGCTTGTCAAGTAACAACCAAAGGCAAAGATCTTTGCATAGCTTTCATATATATTCCCCCCAACACCGCGATTGGGCATCGCCGGCTACATGACATCATAGAATCCCTGCCTGCACCGCGACTAGTTTTAGGCGACTTTAACTCTCACGGTACGGAATGGGGTTGCCTTTATGATGATAACCGTTCCTCTTTAATTCACAATATTTGCGACAACTTCAACATGACAATTCTAAACACGGGTGAAATGACACGGATTCCTCCCCCACCAACGCGCCCAAGCGCATTAGATTTATCCCTTTGCTCGACCTCGCTACAGTTAGAATGCGCGTGGAAGGTAATCCCTGATCCCCACGGTAGCGACCATCTGCCGATCGTAGTCTCAATCAATAACGGCTCAAGGCCATTGGAAACAATCAATATTTCGTATGACCTCACACGAAATATCGATTGGAAGAGCTATGCTGCCGCGATATCCGACAACATCGAATCTACTCAAGAACTTCCTCCGGAGGAAGAGTACAGCTTTTTGGCTGGTTTGATTCTCGACAGCGCGAATCAAGCTCAGACTAAGCCAGTACCCGGCGCGAACATACAAAAACGTTCTCCCAATCCCTGGTGGGATAAAGAGTGCTCAGACGTGTACGCAGAGAAGGCCGTCGCGTTTAAGACCTTCCGGAACGACGGGTTACCCGCTAGTTTTCGACAGTACGCGACGTTAGACAAGCGAATGAAGAGTTTGATGAAAGCCAAAAAACGCGGTTATTGGCGCCGGTTCGTCGACGGATTAACGAGAGAAACATCGATGAGCACTCTTTGGGGAACAGCCCGACGTATGCGAAATCGAAACAGTACTAATGAGAGCGTGGAATATTCAAACCGTTGGATATTCGATTTCGCCAAGAAGGTTTGTCCGGATTCCGCCCCGGCACAGAAGATCTACCGCGCCGCGTCCCGTCACGATAACGCGAACGAAACACCTTTTTCGATGGTGGAGTTCTCACTTGCTCTCTTGTCGTGTAACAATAAAGCTCCAGGGCCAGACAGAATCAAATTCAACTTGTTGAAGAATCTGCCAGACTCTGCCAAGAGACGCTTGTTGAACTTATTTAATAAGTTTCTTGAGGCTAACATTGTCCCACACGATTGGAGGCAAGTGAAGGTCATCGCCATCCAAAAACCAGGAAAACCAGCCTCCAACCACAATTCGTATCGACCGATCGCAATGCTATCTTGTATCCGGAAGTTGTTCGAGAAAATGATCCTATCCCGCCTCGACAATTGGGTCGAAGCAAATGGCTTACTGTCAGATACACAATTTGGCTTTCGCAAAGGCAAAGGGACGAACGATTGTCTTGCGTTGCTCTCAACCGAAATTCAAATGGCCTATGCTAGTAAAGAGCAGATGGCATCAGTGTTCCTAGATATTAAGGGGGCTTTTGATTCAGTTTCTATCAACATTCTTTCAGAGAAGCTGCACCAGCATGGTCTTTCAGCGACTTTAAACAATTTTTTACTAAACTTGTTGTCGGAAAAGCACATGCATTTTTCGCATGGTGACTTATCGACATCACGATTTAGCTACATGGGCCTTCCCCAGGGCTCATATCTAAGCCTCCTGTTATACAATTTCTACGTCAACGACATTGATGAATGTCTTGACAATTCCTGCACGTTTAGACAACTTGCAGGCGATGGCGTGGTGTCTGTTACGGGACCCAAAGCTGTCGATCTACAAGGACCATTACAGAATACCTTGGACAATTTGTCTGCATGGGCTATTAAGCTGGGTATCGAATTCTCCACGGAGAAAACTGAGCTAGTTGTATTTTCTAGGAAGCGTGAACCAGCACAACTACAGCTTCTATTAATGGGTCAAACTATAGCTCAGGTCTTCACAGTAAAATATCTAGGGGTCTGGTTCGACTCGAAAGGTACTTGGGGATGCCATATTCGGTATCTGAAACAGAAATGCCAACAAAGGATCAACTTTCTTCGTACAATAACCGGAACGTGTGGGGTGCCCACCCAGGAGACCTAATTAGGTTGTATCAAACAACGATACTGTCGGTACTGGAATACGGATGCTTCTGCTTTCGATCCGCCGCGAACATACATTTCATTAAACTCGAAAGAATTCAGTATCGTTGTTTGCGTATCGCCTTACGGTGCATGCAGTCGACCCATACGATGAGTCTCGAAGTCCTGTCGGGCGTTCTCCCGCTGAAAAATCGATTTTGGGAACTCTCATATCGATTGCTCATTCGATGCGATATCTTGAACCCGTTGGTGATTGAAAATTTCGAAAGGCTTGTTGAGCTCAATTCTCAGACCCGTTTTATGTCCCTGTACTTTGACTACATGGCGCAAAATATTAATCCTTCTTCTTACAATCTCAACCGTGTGCATTTCATAAATACTTCTGAATCTACTGTTTTCTTCGACACATCCATGAAAGACGAGATTATTGGAATTCCGGACCACATACGCCCACAAGTGTTTCCAAATATTTTTTATAATAAATTCCGAGAAGTCGACTGTTCTAAGATGTTTTATACTGACGGATCAAACCTCGAAGGGTCCACTGGCTTCGGTATTTTCAATCAAAAGTTCACCGCCTCCTACAAACTCAGTGACCCTGCTTCAGTTTACGCCGCAGAACTAGCTGCTATTCAGTATACCCTTGGAGTCATTGACACATTACCCGCAGACCATTACTTCATCGTCTCGGATAGTCTGAGTTCTATTGACGCTATTCGCTCGATGAAACATGGAAAGCATTCCTCGTATTTTTTGGGGAAAATACGGGAGCTACTGAGTGCTTTATCTGACAAATCTTTCCAGATTACCTTGGCGTGGGTCCCTTCTCATTGCTCCATTCCGGGCAATGAGAAGGCGGACTCCTTAGCTAAGGTGGGTGCCATTGAAGGTGACGTTTATGAAAGACCAATTTGCTTCCACGAATTTTTCAGTATTACTCATCAGAGAACCCTCGAAGATTGGCGAACCTCGTGGAGCAATGGGGAGCTAGGAAGGTGGCTACATTCGATAGTCCCTATGGTATCGACGAAACCTTGGTTCAAGGGGATGGATGTGGGTCGTGACTTCATTCGTGTGATGTCCCGACTCATGGCGAACCATTACACGCTGGATGCACATCTCCGACGTATCGGGCTCGTGGAGAGTGGTATCTGCGCTTGTGGCGACGGTTATCACGATATAGAGCACATAGTCTGGGCGTGCACCGAGTACAGTTCCGCCAGGTCTCGGCTTATGGACACCTTCCGGGTCCGAGGAAGACCACCCAACGTCCCGGTTCGAGATGTGTTGGCAAGCCGCGATGTCCTCTATATGTCCCTTATATACACCTTCATAAAAACCATCAATATCCAACTTTAACTGCCCCTTTTTCCTTATCATTCTCAGAAACGCTCTCTTAAACCTGTACCATACACCCACGATGGTTTGATGCGACTCCAAGGCGACACAAAACATCCCTGTCGGATGAGCCAACAAACACGGGACCTAAAGCACGAACATCACACGCACAACTCGAAATGTAGCCGATCAACATCTGAGCCGCACTACGAAATCGTCTGGAGAAACCCCTGCCATCTTGAGAACGACCACCCGGCGTCCCAGTACATGATTCTTCCTGATGAAGGCCACCCTGATTCTGTAATCTATCCGTTGATCTCCCGAAGTCTGAAACTGAAATAATGTTCTCCCCCTGCCATGTTTGTCCACCCTACTTCCCCTGACTCTTATACACAGAAGTAACACCCCTCCCCCCCCCCCCCAAATATCTTCATGAAGCATTTAGCTCTTCTTGCCTTTTCTAGTTTTAACTATTATATTATATGATCTCGTTGAAAATGCCCAACTCTACTAACACATAAAATAACTCTAATTAATGTCTCCGAATCTTTACAAAATTTAATCACGCCCTCTAATTATTTCTACTTTTAAGATAGTCGTAAAAATTTTCCTCCTTAGTTAAACATTATTTGCTCCAATAATCTCATTGCTAAAAATGTCAAACCATATTGCCATAAAAACTAAATGACCCCCTAATCTTACGAAAATTATATTACCCCCTTGTGTATATGTATAGCTATAAATGTGCTTTAGTTTAATTTCAAAAATCAATATGTAATCCCCTAGTTTTAAGTAATTTAAAATGTAAAACAAAACAAAATTGGCACCTTTAAGCTAACGCAAACCTGCCTTATCAAATAAACGAATTGAAAAAAAATATGCTACTTTCGACGCTCAAATCATCTAGCGCCCTGGGTATGTATCCTGAAGGATTTGTGTCTTCGGAAAAGTATCTTGGATGAAAATGAGCATTATTTTGACAACTGACTGATAAACGTTTCTTGCAAAGAATAAGCACAGCCTCATGACTGAACTACAATTCGGAAAACTGCAGAAAGGACTAGACACAGCAGTGATTTAAATAAGATTACTTTGTAAATGACTTGACAAATTTATTCTCAGTTCGAAATATTATATTTGAGTTCGAAAACAAGAAAATATTTGCATGTATTTTAGTTTACTCAAAAATTCTCTAGCGAAGTAGGAACTATTTAACTTGAATTATATTTTTTTCTGATTTCATTTGTCTGCAAAAGACCCACCTTGCCCCACTTTTTCTTCTCTTCGTGGTTATAAAGTTAAAGCTTTTTACTAGTCACTAACAAAATTCCAGCTGCCGCCATCTGCCGCTTCGTGGGTTATTACAAATTTTGTGGAACATATTTTTTTAATATTTTTGATTAAAACAACCTTAAAAGGTCATGATAACATTTATCACTCTTTTAAGCATTTTTATTATTGTATATTTTCGGAGATTTAGGAATAAAACATTTATTTCTAGATATATTTTTCATAAACAAATGTTAAAATTCATTTTCTCGAGTATTTTTGAAATGTCATGTAGCGCCATCTACATATGTTATAAAGTATAAATGTCTTCAGTACATGTGTTAGAAATATCAAAACAAACAACTTTGCCGAAGAAAGTTTTTTGATAGAATACCTCTATCAAAAGATAGAACTGATCTAGATTAGTTTCTACTTATTTAGATTAAAACCAAAGTTGTCAAAATAATGATCATTTCCATCTAAGATGCTTTGCTAAAGACACTAATCCTCCAGGATATATACCCAGGGAGGTAGAGGTTTTGAGCGTCGAAAGCTTGCCCCACTGTACGACGTCTAAATTTGATGAAATCATGAATAAAATAGAATTTGCTTATTTTTTCTTTCATCTCATTTCATTTCACATATGATTAAAAATCCTTGAAACATTTTTGAAGTCGTAAATTGAAAATCCAAACTTTAAAAATAAGATTCCATTTTTGGCACGGTTCCGGTTTTGGCAACCGAAAAAAAATAAAATTGTTGCCAAAAACGGAATCCTACTGTATTGTTATGAATTTTTTTAATAATTTTTTTCAGGTGAAAATAGTGATTTTTTTTGGAAAAATCGTCCCGTTTCCAAAAATAAGACCTTTTCGTAATCGATCGTTCAAGGACACATGGGTACATATGGGTCATTCCACGCGAAGTGATCAAAAAAAGATGCAAACTTGAAATCGACCTTCACGGATTTGAACAAAATTTGGAGGAATTGTTCATCTAGGGCCAATATATAAAAACCCAAATTTTTGTGTCAATTGAACCACCCCTCGGATCATGGGAGCACCCCCCGTTTTGGCAAATTGCCAAAACCCTTGATTTTCTTTTGATCATATCTCCGGTTCTATTTACTCTAGAATCAAAGCACAAGATGACTTTTGAAGAAAATTGTTCAAGGAGTCTATAAACATATTATTTTTTGCCGACAGTGTTGCCAACTATGCAATTTTTTCAGTTAAATATTAAAAGTTAATTTTTCTCTCAATACGTATATTTTAATTTTGAAAATTTTAATGCCATCGCGTTCCTCAGATATTTTTACATAAAAAACACTTATCGTCCCAATATAATATGAGCGCATCCTGAGATATACCATTTTGAAGGGAAAAATTCCGATTTTCTCATCTTTGATCCAGTCTACTACGACAGTCTTCTTGCCTTTTTTGTATTGACCTGTCTTCTTGCATTTTGTGTATTGCTCCCATGCTCGGCCAGAAAGAGGCGAAAGGGGATCATCCCTGCAATGACGTACTCCGCCTCCAATGGTATCGTTTTGTACGCGCTCGTGATACAAACAACCATTAGACGAAACGTGCTCGTCAGCTTCGTCCGATTCTATTTTAAGTTCAGCTCCGCTGTCCAGCCTGGAATGCAATACCTCAGTGTTGAGGGTAAGACACCCGTCAGGAGACGTCTCTTGCTGTATCTTGCTCCCCTGGTGTTCGATATGATCCTTGTTAATGCGTTACTTGTCCTTACGGCCTTCTCACATAAATAGTCGCATTGGCATTGTAACTTAGCCGATCATTGACAATCTCCCCAGATGATTCAACGCACCCATCGGTGGAATGTTCACCTACGACTTTATACAGAGTCTCGTCCGTTATCATAAGGACAATGTCATCTGTAAAGCAGACAATTTTAACGCCTCTGAGTAGTTCCAGTGTAAACACTCCATTGTACATTATATTCCAGAGCGTTGGGACGATTATGGAGCCTAATGTACTCCCCCTCGTGACCTTAATCGACCTCTGCCCCATGTTCGTCCCGTACCGTAGCAATACTGGGTTCTAAAAGTAACTTTTCAGGACCCTGCATAGATCGTCCAGAACCCCGCATTCTATGCAGCGATACCGCGATAGCCGCCCTGCTGTCGCTGTTGAACGCGTTCTTCACGTCGATCTTTTCAACGGTGCAGCAGCGGTTACTTCTTCTTTTATTCTTAAACGTTTCTCTGCGCTCGCTATGACTGTGCGCATTGCATCCACCATCGAAATCGCTATCCGGAATCCGAACTACCTCTGCGAATATCCGTTCTTATTTTCAGCGTAGTTTGTCAACCTGCCTAAAATGACCCTCTTCAGACGTTTGCCAAGAGCATAGGCGGCTCCAGCCGATTGGAAAAGGGGGGCACAACTAAAATATCAATCTAGTTTTATTTTTTATGAAGTTTCACAATTTTACTGCATTTTTCGTTTTAATATTATCACAGTGCCACTTATGCATCAATTTGGTAACACAAATCAGAAAATCAAACAAATATACAAATAATTCAAGTAAAGTTTGTTCCATTTTAAATTTGATTCCACAAAATGGGCCATTTTGCCAAGTACAAAAACGGTAAGGCTATCATTGTGTAGGTTTGGTGATTCGTTATGTCATGTCTTGTCGCATTGCCCAAAAATTTTCGATGTGTCGAAAATCTGATGAATTTGGTGAATTGATAAGTCGAACCAGAGTTTGATGCATGGAAAAATTTTCTTCTGGAAACATTACTCCTGGTAAAGTTGTCCATTCACAGTCGTTCCAGTGATGGACACCGCGGTTTTCCTTCTGCAACTGCTGATACCTTGCCAAATCGTCAGCTTGCGGGCGAATTAAGCTGTAAAGACAAGTATAAATCTATCCGGAACATCTCTCTCACGTTTAATGAGGAAGAATTTTCGACCCGGGATTTGTTCAAAATCCTTTGTCAGGTACGTTTCATCGACCATTAAAATTCATACATTATACTTGGTCAGGTTTTGTTTTAACGTCCTGTTGGAATATGAACTGTACTATGCGCCGGAGTCAATCTGTTGACCAAATCCTAGGATTATTTTGGACTACTTATTTTACTGTTCATTGCTCTTAGTTTTCGGTTATATGTTCCACTTCTGCGCCTGTTTTGTTTTGAGCTATTCAACGTTAATGTTTCGTTAAAGTCGATGTCGCAAAACATTGCAATAAATTCTGACCTAGTTGAATTTTAAAAATTAGTGCGTGATTTTTTACGCCTCTCGCAAGCCATCCTCGATGAATTTTAAACTTGTTCATGAATCGTAAATGGAACAGGCCTTATATGCTTTCTGTATACTTAGCTAATAATATACATAGAATTTCATGCAACATCGGATTAGTTTGTATGCCGATATTTTAATATAAATATAACAATCAGCTTTTTGAATTTTTAAATTTATTTAAAGTAACAGGGGTTTGTATTTGAATAAAAATAATAAGATAATGAATAATAATTTTCTCTACTTTTTATTAACCGTTGTGTGTCCGACACGGTACCCGGGTACCTTTTTAAGTTTCAAATAATTAAATTCCTATGTTTTATCCATAGCTGGAAATTGAAACTTTGTGACATCTTAGAACTTCACTAAGTCAAGATTTTTGGTTAATAATATTATTGATATACTAAGGGTGGGAGTGATGAGGGGCTCCTGATTTTTTTTTACTACGTAACAGGCCGACGTGGGTACCCAAAACTAATATGCCCATAACTAAGGTAATATAACCGATTAATATCCAACCGATTTCGATACTTTTGGCCGTTTTGGATTCAGGAACTCATCCTCTTTTGGACTTGGTAAGAATGAATTGGGTTACTTTATTCAGTTCCCGGGAATCCGGGTTTCCGGAAGCAGGTTCCAGTGCTGGGGTACTATTTGCGAACTTCAATGGAATACTAGCAATATGGGTATCAAAATTCATGGAATTGCATCAGTAGGCTGTATCTCGTGGTTTTGGAACCATTTGGTGATTTAACCCCGGAACGGACATTCCGGAGCAGGTTCCCGTGGGGCCGTGAGTGGCCATTCCATTCCAATACCATTTTGCAAATTGCCATAGGGTCCCGTAACAATAAAAATAGACTTCCGAGACAATTTGAAGAGTTTTGATACTCTTTGATACTATTGCTAGGACATTATTCAAATTTACAAATCATATCCTACACACCAAAAAAATCTGAATTTTATCGTTGACGTAATTGCAAACATGACACAATTCAACAAACCGTGATTTACGACATGACGGAACATTACCGTGTTCCGTTTAATTTTACATGAAACATAACTTTACATGCGCAATAACATAAAATTACTCTTCCTACCATTCAGAACAAACGCTGTATGCTGAGTAAAATTACATGATTTACGAAATTAAACGTCATGTAAAATTAAAATCAAACGTAAAACTAAGTCATTTTTGATGCTCGTATATGTCAGGGTCAGGAAACGTAAGGGACCATTCATAAATTACGTAACGCAAAAATCGCCCAAAATTGACCCCCCCTCCCCCTATGTAACAAATTGTCACAAATTTTTCCATCCCCCCTCCCCTGTTACGTACCAATTCCAAGAAAAAAATTTTTTTCTTCGACGAAAACATGTTACGTAACGATCTAGTTAACACCCCCTCCCTCCTATGTCACAACTTGTCACAACTTGTCGTACCCCCTCCCCCCCCCCCTAAAAGCGTTACGTAATTTATGAATGGTCCCTAAATTTACACTATTTTTTCTAGGTGTGTAGTACTGGAACATTACTCCGGAAAATCCGAATTACCAGAAACCAGATCCATTATTCCGGTTCTATTGTACAGAAGTGGACGAGTTCCTGAATCCAAAACATCTAAAAGTGTCCAAATCGGTTAAAGGAAGCCATAGTTATGAGCATTTCAATTTGTGGGTACCCGGGTACCCTCGTTGGCCTGCTAAAGGTGTTTTTTTGTTGGACACATAACTGTTAAAACATTTTTGCCTTTCTCAATAGAAAGGTATTGCAATTGCTCTGATAACCGACTTTTTAACGGAGGCCCGGAGGGCCGTGTGACATATACCATTCGATTCAGTTCGTCGAGTTCGGCAAATGTCTGTGTGTGTGTATGTATGTGTGTGTGTATGTATGTGTGTGTGTATGTGCGTCTGTGTGTGTGTACGCGAACACAATCTCACTCACTTTTCTCAGAGATGGATGAACCGATTTTTACAAACTTAGTCCCAAATGAAAGGTGCAACGTTCCCATAGGCTGCTATTGAATTTCTAATAGATCCGACTTCCGGTTCCGGAATTACAGGGTGATGAGTACGATCACGCAGAAAACGTCGATTTTAAGAAATTCTGCAATGAATGTATAATGGTGAAAATTTTTCCAAAATGTGACCACAACTGCTTCGATTTGTAGTACTAGGTCATTAACAGCCATTCAAAGTCTCTTTGGTCACATTGGCCACCATCATCGGTTCCGGAAGCCCCGGCGGAAGTATCCAAATTCAGAGTAACAGTCACATTGGTTTCTCGGAGATGGCTAGACCGAATCAACCAAACTTAGTCTCAAATGAAAGATGTTGCGTCCCCGTAAATGGCTATTAAATTTTATCCCCAACCGACTTCCGGTTCCGGAGTTACGGGTTGTGGCGTGCGATCACATAGCAAATTGTGATTCAAACCGATACCCCGATGGAAGCAAAAAAGGTAAAAATTTCGCTAAAATGTCTCTCAAATAACTTAACTTTGCAGTTCTAGGTCACCGACGGCCAAACAAACTTTCGTTGACTACATTGACCACCATAGACGGTTCCGGAAGTGCCCGGGAAAAGCGGCCATCTTTCATAACTAGCAAACTCATATCAGTTTCTCGGAAATGGTTGGGCCGATTTTCACAAACTTAGTCCCAAATGATAGCTATATTATCCCCACAGATGTCTGTAAAATTTCGCACGGATCGCTTGTATGGTTCCGGAAATATAGACTGAACGGTCCGGTCACACATGATATTCCCATATAAGCCGGAACTCAAAATTTTTTTTCAAAGGGGGGACCCCATGAAATTTCAAAAATCGAATTCGTATTTTTGATGCCAAACATCTTTAAAATGCATGAAACGTCGAGATTTTATGTTATCTCGAAAAAAATTTTTTTTATAAAAATCGACTTTTTCGGACTTTGCCGATTTCGCACCTTTTATTTTGGGCCATCTAGATATTATAGTGATACCAGTTTGTACGGGAATTTAATGCGAGACCGCATTATTCAACTCGTAACTTCGGAACCGGAAGTCGGATCAAAATGAAATTCAATAGTAGTCGATGGGAACAACCTTTCATTTCAGACTAAGTTTGTTCAAATTTGTTCAGCAATCGCTAAAAAATTACGTGACAGCAATTGAACTGCAACAAATTTTTTTATTATTAATATTCTATCATACACAGAATTCAATTGGGTCGTCTCCAACCACTTCTTTGTTTACTATGATTTGAAAAGTCCGCCAATCTATGGACATTATCATGTAGAAGTGTAGGTCCAAGCTGGCTATCTCGGAGAATGTGGTGGTGGTGATGAACGACGAGACATATCTGACCTTAGACGGTAACGACTAGCAGGGGATATTTCACGTCCACTAAGGAGGTTAGCAGCAAGGTCAACATGACTGCGGTACCGAACATCACTAACCCTTCCAATAATCCCCACCTGCGGCTAATCGAGAATTTCTAGGCTAACCTCAAATGCCGGATCTATTTCAACAATTCTTTTAGCCAAAAACCAAGAGACAGTGGAATAAAAAAGAGAAAAAGGAGCAAAAGAATATGTCAATATCGTTCTTTTCTACACTTGTAGTCAAGGTTCTGGTTATCTATCGTAAATCCACTTATCAGTGCGTACAAGCATTTTTGTGAAATGATTAATAAATGTAAGATTTAAGGCCCCCGTCGGGCAATCCGCAATTTTTCGTGTTTTTTTGCGGTTTTGCCTTTCTCATATAAAGAAAGGCTATGCAATCACTGTAAAAATCGACTTTTTAACCGAGGCCCGGAGGGCCGAGTGTCATACACCATTCGATTCAGTTCGTCGAGATCGGCAAATGTCTGTGTGTGTGTATGTATGTGTGTGTGTATGTGTGTGTGTGTGTGTATGTGTGTGTGTGTCATTTAAACTCACACAATTTTCTCAGAGATGGCTGAACCGATTTTCGCAAACTTAGTTTCATCTGAAAGGTATAACGCTCCCATAAGCTGCTATTGAATTTTTAGTTGATCCGACTTCCGGTTCCGGAGTTACGGGTTGAAGAGTGCGGTCACACAGCAAATTCCCATATAAACTGGTACCACCATAATGTTCAAATGATGTAAAACATATTAAAATTGATGTAACATTACTCTAGTTTGCGGGTCTGGATCACTAATGATCAATCAAAGCAGCTTTGACCACATTGGCCACCTATGACGGTTCATGACGCCCTCGGGGAACCCGCCAAGTTCCTAAGCTAATATCACACCCATTCCACAACGAATTCTTTACCGATTTTTACGAACTTAATTTCAAATGAAAGATACAGTAATGCCATTGACTGCTGCTGAATTTCATTCGGTTCTGACTCTTGCTTCCGGAGTTACAGGGGTGTTTGTAAGGATACACTGGAATTTCCCATATAAATCGGTACAATCGTAATACCTCAGAGGCTAAAAACTATTGAAATGGTCACCAAATTACTTCTAATCGTAGATCTAGATCACTGATTGCCAATCAAACATTCTTTGAATATATTGTCCACTATCGACGATTCCGGAAGTCTGGAATTCCGGGCATATTACACAATTAAAGTCACATCGGTTCATCGGTGATGACTGAACCGATTTTCTCAAACCAAGTCTCAAATGGAAGGCAAAATATGCAGTTGAGTATTGCGTAGCCGCCCCTTCCCCCCCTCCCCACCTTGCCCTTACACCTCCCTTCTTCATAACTCCCCTCTTCTTGGATCACCCTCACGCCCAGATTTCCTTCATCCACCCCGTATACCGAAATAAGATGAAGGATTTCTGACGCATCCTCCACACCCACTCTACTAAACCCCCATTCCCTACACGTTCAAACGCATTCCACCAACCTTTGCAAATTATAATCACATGAAGATAACATTGAACTCTCTCTAATTAAGCTAATTAAATATTATTCTTTTGCCTTTCTTATATAGAAAGGTTATGCAATTGCTCCAAAACCCGACTTTCTAACCGAGGCCCGGAGGGCCGAGTCTCATATAACATTCGACTTAGTTCGCCGAGATCGCAAAATATCTGTGTGTATGTATGTGTGTATGTATGTATGTGTGTATGTGTATGTGTGTATGTATGTGTGTATGTGCGGATTTGTTAACAAAATGTCCACATCGGTTTCTTGGAGATGGCTGAACCGATTTTTACAAACTAAGATTCAAATGAAAGGTATAATATTCCCATAGGTTGCCATTGAATTTCATCTTCAACCGACATCTTGTTCCGAATTACGAGTTGAAGAGTATGGTTACAAAACAAAATTTGTTGATTTTTCCAAATCGGTTTCTCGGAATTTTCTGAACCGATTTTGACAAACTTAATTTTAAATGAAAGGTCCATCAGCTGCTGTTGAATTTTGTATGGATCCGAGTTCTGGTTCCTGAATTACAGGGTGATACGTACGATCACGCAGCAAATCCCGATTCTAATGAATTCTGCGATGAATGTAAAAAGGTGATTTTTTTCCAAAATGTAAACACAACTGTTGAATTTGTAGATCTAGGTCCCCAACAGTCATTCAAAGTCTCTTTGGCCACACTGGCCACCATCGACGGATCCGGAAGCATCCAAAGTCAGAATAACGGTTATATTGGTTTCTCGAAAATGGCTAGATTTGCTCAACTTAGTCTCAAATGAAAGGTGTTGCGTCCCCAGAAACTGATATTAAATTCCATCTCCATCCGACTTCCAGCACCGGAGTTACGGGTTGTGGAGGTCGATCACATAGAAAACTCCGATTCAAACCGATACCGCGATGAATGCAAAAAGGTGCTCTTATATATACTTACCAAGTGTAATAAGAATGAAAGACATTTCCATAAAGTTATATTGTACGAACCAGCTATTAAATCATAGTTTGGAGAAATGAGAAAGGTACAATTGCACCTCTAGGTGGATTAAAACAGGTTTTTTATTCGTATCTTTGTATAAATGATCACTAGGAGAGAAGTTTTTAACTTTTCTTAATCAATTTAGTTTTTTATATATTTCGCTGAAATAGTTGTATTCATATGCGTTATAAAAATGTTTACAAAGCTTTAGTTTCATCTGAAAGGTATAACGCTCCCATAAGCTGCTATTGAATTTTTAGTTGATCCGACTTCCGGTTCCGGAGTTACGGGTTGAAGAGTGCGGTCACACAGCAAATTCCCATATAAACTGGTACCACCATAATGTTCAAATGATGTAAAACATATTAAAATTGATGTAACATTACTCTAGTTTGCGGGTCTGGATCACTAATGATCAATCAAAGCAGCTTTGACCACATTGGCCACCTATGACGGTTCATGACGCCCTCGGGGAACCCGCCAAGTTCCTAAGCTAATATCACACCCATTCCACAACGAATTCTTTACCGATTTTTACGAACTTAATTTCAAATGAAAGATACAGTAATGCCATTGACTGCTGCTGAATTTCATTCGGTTCTGACTCTTGCTTCCGGAGTTACAGGGGTGTTTGTAAGGATACACTGGAATTTCCCATATAAATCGGTACAATCGTAATACCTCAGAGGCTAAAAACTATTGAAATGGTCACCAAATTACTTCTAATCGTAGATCTAGATCACTGATTGCCAATCAAACATTCTTTGAATATATTGTCCACTATCGACGATTCCGGAAGTCTGGAATTCCGGGCATATTACACAATTAAAGTCACATCGGTTCATCGGTGATGACTGAACCGATTTTCTCAAACCAAGTCTCAAATGGAAGGCAAAATATGCAGTTGAGTATTGCGTAGCCGCCCCTTCCCCCCCTCCCCACCTTGCCCTTACACCTCCCTTCTTCATAACTCCCCTCTTCTTGGATCACCCTCACGCCCAGATTTCCTTCATCCACCCCGTATACCGAAATAAGATGAAGGATTTCTGACGCATCCTCCACACCCACTCTACTAAACCCCCATTCCCTACACGTTCAAACGCATTCCACCAACCTTTGCAAATTATAATCACATGAAGATAACATTGAACTCTCTCTAATTAAGCTAATTAAATATTATTCTTTTGCCTTTCTTATATAGAAAGGTTATGCAATTGCTCCAAAACCCGACTTTCTAACCGAGGCCCGGAGGGCCGAGTCTCATATAACATTCGACTTAGTTCGCCGAGATCGCAAAATATCTGTGTGTATGTATGTGTGTATGTATGTATGTGTGTATGTGTATGTGTGTATGTATGTGTGTATGTGCGGATTTGTTAACAAAATGTCCACATCGGTTTCTTGGAGATGGCTGAACCGATTTTTACAAACTAAGATTCAAATGAAAGGTATAATATTCCCATAGGTTGCCATTGAATTTCATCTTCAACCGACATCTTGTTCCGAATTACGAGTTGAAGAGTATGGTTACAAAACAAAATTTGTTGATTTTTCCAAATCGGTTTCTCGGAATTTTCTGAACCGATTTTGACAAACTTAATTTTAAATGAAAGGTCCATCAGCTGCTGTTGAATTTTGTGTGGATCCGAGTTCTGGTTCCTGAATTACAGGGTGATACGTACGATCACGCAGCAAATCCCGATTCTAATGAATTCTGCGATGAATGTAAAAAGGTGATTTTTTTCCAAAATGTAAACACAACTGTTGAATTTGTAGATCTAGGTCCCCAACAGTCATTCAAAGTCTCTTTGGCCACACTGGCCACCATCGACGGATCCGGAAGCATCCAAAGTCAGAATAACGGTTATATTGGTTTCTCGAAAATGGCTAGATTTGCTCAACTTAGTCTCAAATGAAAGGTGTTGCGTCCCCAGAAACTGATATTAAATTCCATCTCCATCCGACTTCCAGCACCGGAGTTACGGGTTGTGGAGGTCGATCACATAGAAAACTCCGATTCAAACCGATACCGCGATGAATGCAAAAAGGTGCTCTTATATATACTTACCAAGTGTAATAAGAATGAAAGACATTTCCATAAAGTTATATTGTACGAACCAGCTATTAAATCATAGTTTGGAGAAATGAGAAAGGTACAATTGCACCTCTAGGTGGATTAAAACAGGTTTTTTATTCGTATCTTTGTATAAATGATCACTAGGAGAGAAGTTTTTAACTTTTCTTAATCAATTTAGTTTTTTATATATTTCGCTGAAATAGTTGTATTCATATGCGTTATAAAAATGTTTACAAAGCTATACGTCCTGGTGCAGGTTGCATGGATTTGAACTCATCTATAATTCTATTCACGTCGACAGTATTGGCAATTTGCTGTTCAACGAATGGAAGCAACATTGCTTCCAACCGTTGTTGTGACATGGTCGATCGCAGTTTGTGCTTCACAATTGATAGTTTAGAAAAGGCTCGTTCTGCACCACAAGAGGTTACCGGGATCTCTCCAAACTCACGTATCACGCGAGCAAAACAAGGTAAACTAGCTAACGGGTAGTGCTTTATCATCCATGCTATCCACTCACAAGGCCCCCTTATCCAGCTGTTGCTTTTGTCCTACGATTTGAGCTTTGATTATTCTCAATTCAGCCTGCAGCTCATCAGAAGATATGGAAAGTCGTTTAGCTATGAATATTAAATGGTCGTGAGAAGGATTGAGTGCTAAAATGTCTGCAAATACAGTTATCGTTGAGGTAGATTCTTGGTTGAACCGAGTATCAAGAGCAGAAGTTAAACTATCTAAGAGTGGATAGTAAAATGTAATTCTCATTTCATCCTCCTTCGATTTGAAATAATACTGGGAAGCTGGAGTTTCATCCAAGGCTCGCGATACTCGCTTAACCTTCACGGCTGGTATATCGACTTCCATCCGATTACAGACGTCAACAGCTGCTGAAAAAAGTTTTTGAAATTCGCTTTCGTTACGCATAGTCTGAATAACTATCTTCAATGCTTCGACCAGCTTCAAGGATGTAGCAATAGTCGCTGTAGGTGATTGGAGGGATTTTCTTGAAATATTAATAGTCTGTAGAATAGGATGCATAGTTTCCAAGCATAAGATGAAGTGAAAGTTTTTCATTTGATTAAAAAGTCCTTTCCCTTTGGCTTTCACTTCTGCGTGGGCAGTTGTTTTTAGAATTTTGTCAACTGTCAGAAGTATAGCAGCAAATTGAGGCTTAACTGCTGAAACAGCCTCCGCTCTACATGCCCAACGAGTAGTTGACAATGATTTTAGTGACATAAGACGATCACCCAGATTAGCCATAACCTTTTCAAATATAGCATTCGATGAAATTGTTCAACAACTGAACAACTCCGAAAAAATCAAAAACATGCATATGCAAAACTTCTTGAGATTACTGCATCAATCAGGACCAAATTTAAACAATGTGCGTAGCAATGGACATACAAAATATCCTTGTTCATTTGTTTAGCAGGCAGGAAAATATGTGTGAACACGATTAGATAACAGTTTGAACCCAAATAGAAAACATTTATCGTGAGTACATACCTGCTTACATTTTGATTGTACACCATTCATACAACCTGACATAGTGCTGGCTCCATCGAAGCACACAGACGTTACCTGGTTCCAGTTCAACTTCAATAAAGATATTACATCATTAAGCAAGCTGCTCATGATGACTACAGTCACTCGTTTCATCTGCAATTAATGCGACTGACTTGCCATTTATTTTGGAGATAATGTCTTGAAGCATAACATTATGCAAAGCCAAAATAAGTTGGTTTTGGATGGTATGGCTTGTATATAAAGCGTTTTTTGGTTCATTTTCAATATGATCTCGTAGTACAGGGTCGTAACTTGCCAACAATTGGACTAATTCTAGAAATAAGCCTCTTTCAGCTTCACCTTGTTTCTCGCTGTGACCGCGAAAAGGACGACCTCCTTTACATAGTAAACGAACTATTTCGATGAAACGTTCTAAAATTTGTCTATTCTGCGTACGTTTTACATTTCTTATAAAAGAAATGTATAGAATTCGCTCAAACTTTCAAGATTTTTTCCGAGGCCCGGAGGGCCGAGTCTTATATACCAATCGACTCAGCTCGACGATTTGGGACAATGTCTGTGTGTGTGTCTGTGTGTGTGTCTGTGTGTGATGTATGCAATGGCTGAACCGATCTTATCCAAACCAATTTTAAATGAAAGAACTAAAAAACAGTATGAACGCTATTAATTTGTTTTTGATTCTGATGTTTAGTTTCCAAGATATGAATGTTTGAATGCGTAAAAATGGCGTTTTTTGCAGTTTTTTTAAATTATCTGCCGAAATTGACAATATAGATTAAAAATTAACCTTTCGAACAAGCTATAGATTGTTTAAATCGGACTATTATCAAAAGAGATATTTAACATTAAATGCGGACGAAAGATTTTTATCATTTCCCATTGCCAGAAATATGACCGAAAACATATAATCTATTATTAACGCCAAAACGGCTTATTTTAGGTCAATAGTATCTTCGGAGAATTTAATGGAGGTAATATGCCCTTTCTTTTGGTATTGTGCTTTTGCTGATTAATCCCCCTATGAGTGAGATATTTTCACAAATTTTCTTGGAAGTGATTATATCGAAATGATGCCTTCAGCAAATTTGTAGCTCTTACTTTTGCGAATAACTTTACTACAGATTTTAAATATCTATTTTGAATACTTTTAAAGTTATGGTTTGTCGTTTGTTGATTACTCTTTGTCGCCTATTTATTGTTCAATATAGTAATAATCCATTGAAATAAGCTAAACATTATTTCGATAAAACGAATTTTGTATTTCATTTTACTATCTACAACCGCTAGAAATAATCACCGAACGCTTCCAAGTTGTCTGGAAGGAACTTGATAACTTATCGGTGCAAAAATGTTCATTTGTGCGAACCTTCTGACTGCAATTTTTCTAACTTATAACCATCGGATCGATCTGAAATATATCGGAAACTAAAAAGCGAAACAAATAACTCCAAGCAACGGCGTAGCCAAGAGAAGGTTTTGGGGTATAACACCATACAGCCCCCCCCCACCACACAAAAAAAACAATATTGGATTGAAGTTGAAAATTTATTGATGCAGACTGATTTAATTCAATATTACAATAACAATTATCTGATCCGTAGATTGATAACCTGTTGTTGTAAACATCATGAGGACTTTTGATAAATTGTCGGAATGGGGTCCTGATATGTAACTGATCTATTGGTCTTGATTTCACTGTTGTCTAATTGCATCAATTTCAAATTCCTGCCTGAAAACATTCCAATAGAAAATTCCAGAGTTCTGTAATCAATCATAATCCTCAGATTTATTTTCAAATTGAGCTCGTTTTTGTAGAAATGTACTGTAATAAGGGTCTTTATTTAATAGGAAGCGTAGTTAAAATTGATTAAATGTCTATGAAACATAGAACTGCTCACCAAAAAATGCATAACTTTCAACATTTACTAAAAATGTTTTTGCCTTTCTCATTCACTCTAAAATTCGTCAATCTAATCCCGCCCGGAGAGCCGTGTGTCAGAATCGACTGAGTTCGTCGAGATCGGAAAATGTCTGTGTGTGTATGTATGTGTGTGTATGTGGAAAAATGTGACCTCTCTTTCTCAGAGATGGCTGAACCGATTTGCACAAAGTTAGTCTCAAATGAAAGGTACAACCTTCCCATCGGCTGCTATTGAATTTTTTTATTGATTGGCCGGTTCCGGAGTTACGAGTTGAAGAGGGCAATCACACAGCAAATTCCCATATAAACTGAAATGAAAAATTTTCAAAATCAAATTTGTATTTTTGATGCCAAATGACTTTAAAATGCATTAAAACATTGAGATGTTTGACAAAAATTGACTTCTTTGGACTTTGGTACATTTTTGCCTTTCTCATTTAGAAAGGTTATGCAATCACTCCAAAAATTGTCAATCATACCGGCCCGGAGGGAGTATGCAGTGAGGGGTTGCTACTTTAAAATTAAAACTAGTTTAAAATTTCTTAACAAGTTGAAAATTTTCGGCAGGACCTGGACCTCCCGGATCTTTCTCCGTGATCCGCCGCTGGTTTCAAGCGATGTTTCAATATCACATAGTATCTCAAGATCGTGGCTGTCGATCCATTGTATGTATGTGCAAATCGTACTGAACATGTAATATTCATTTCCACCATTGTATTGAACATAACCAGCCATGGAATCGTAGTCTGGACAAATGAGACAAGCACAATTGCACCACTAGGTGGATTAAAACAGGTTTTTTTGGGAATGCGTCGAGTTGAGACGAAAACGTAATATGATTAATAACGAGGATAACAGTTTCTGAATGTAGAGAGAAATTTATGAAAAATGACGATTTCCATTCGATTCTAGCAGGTTCTGATCGATTTTGATGAGCATTTGATTTTTGTTGTATGACCAATTATATGTATAGGTCAAATGTTTAAAAACAGTAATTTAAGGTCAAGATAGCATCATTTTGAAACCGCCAATTTCAGAGGGTTAGTATCTTCGATGAGTTTTACAAACGTTAAACAGCGCATCATTTGATAAAATAATTTTGACGGTATATTGTCCAAGAAGTATTTATGGTGAATTTTCTCAGGTTAATATTCATGATTACAATAAAGTCTCAACAAATTCGCTAAAGACACGACCTCTATTACTATTTTCTGAAAAATTAATTCTGCATAATTTTAAAACCTTCAAAAATTACGGTTTCGGAATTATGCCGTTTGGACAGTATGATCGATTTTCACCAAACCGAATTTCTGGCTACGCCGCTGATTTCAAATAAGTAGAAACAAAGTCGTTCTACACTCGTTCAAGAGAAATTTCTTCGAATGCTGAATATCTATTATAACACATTGAAACCCCGATTTTATCAGCCAAATATGAACATATGTTTGATGGGCTCTAGCAGACGAACAAGACTGAATTCGAGTAAATCCTTTCTTGAGCATGTTTTTCTTATCATGAAGATATGCGGAATATGCGAAAATAAAAAGCTTATCATAATCAAAAATAGTTATCAGACTACATCAAGGGACGAGAAGAATATTTTAACAGCTTCAGTTTATTATAAAGAAAAAAAATTGCCCGATTTAGTCAATGTCCCCATTTTGTCAGCCTAAAATACACCATGAGACTGATAAAAATGGGTCTTTATTGTATGTATTATTCGCTGTGTTTCACATTGATAGGTACATTTCTTTTTTGGAGATTTTTTTTATTGCATCGAACTACAACAATTTTTAGGTAGTTTTCAATGGGTTATTTTATAGACTTCTTCCAAAATTTGGCGAACCTATTCCAATTCGTATACCAATTAATTGGTATACTTAAGGGTTTATATGTTGCAGATAGAGAAAATACTGAAATTTTCAGCTTTTTTCCTACACAATATTACGAAAGCTTATTAAACATTTTTTCCTAATAAGTTTGTGAAAATTATAAACTATTTGAAATTTTTTAATAGCTTTATTTTTTATTTAACCGTGATTTTTTAATAAATAGTGACCATCGCTTCATAACGTAGTCTATTTTTCATGGCTTGCGGTGAGCACGATCTCTCGAATTGCTGAACTGAAAATTATGGAATAGAAATTAATTTTTAGTATTCTTTACAGACCCGCTGGTGCCCTAAGACGATTCCGCTAGATTTTCAGAGCACTGTGCACCCAGTGCATTCACGCAAGTGACGGAAGGTTATCGAAAAGTTTCGTGAAAATGAAAATTCCAGTAATGATGATGATTTTCCCAAACGGTTCGTTTTCGTGAGGTTTTTATTTATTCTTTGGCATTAGGATTAGCGATAATAATTCAAATCAAGGATACTACTGGGAAGTCACCTTTCGAAAAAGTCGATGTCGAAGTAAAATTTGAAACTATGCACGCATGCACTTCAGAGATAGCGTGATATCAGGAGCTGTGATTTCATTTCAACGCTTTTTTGTGAAAAGGGCGATACTTACAAATGTAAACATAGGGTTTTTTTCATACATGCGAATGAGGGCTTTGAAACGCAACAAATTAACCCATTATTGCCCAACTTATTTTTCACGCGCATCACAAATTGAGTTTTCCGATCGGAAAAAATAATGTGGTCATTCCAGTAAAATTATTTTTGTACTCAAAGTAGCTGAAAATTTCAGATTGATCGATTATTTCGTTGCTGAGATATCGTGATCGCCGCGAATGAACTTTTCAATGAAATACTACTCCGAGATAATCGAGTTTTACTGTCGGTGCAGCGAGTCGACAGTCTAGCATATCAAACACTACGCACCGCCTACGAGTGGTCAATGGGTAGCGGTCTATGAATAGATGTAACTCAAGTTGTAGTATTCCGATCTTAATGAAATTTTGAGAAAATTTTCCTCAGCGTATATAGTTTCAGAATATCTAATTATCAAAGATTCGATTTTTTATATCCTGACAAAAATGTGTAATCCCTTAAGGGAAAATTGAATAAAAAGAAAACATAAACACCGGTTTAACCACTCTCATTTCTCTAAACGCATTCTGTAAGAGTATATGAACAATATTAACTCATTGATAATGTCTGTTCTGCGTTATTGAATGAGTAACAGGAGTAATTCTTATCACCTACTATATATAGTAGGTTGGGCAATAATGGGTTAACCTAAAAATTTTGATTCTACGATATTGCTTTCTTAAACTACAGCAAAAAATACAACGGGCGAAGTTTCGCCCTCCACGCTCCATGCAAACAAACAGGGCGATACTTTTTTTTGCTAGCAGTTTAGAGGCGAAACTGTTATTTTCGTATTTTTTTAGGATTATCAAGCTGATACCAGCTGTAAATAGTAACAATGATCTCTATTGAAAAAACACGGACGAAATCGGTGGTGTAAAACGGTAGTTATTGTAAAAAAAACGTAAGGGCGATACTTCAATGCTGATAGGTGGGACCGAAAAAGTAAACAATCGCCAAAGGGGCGATACTATCATTTTGTCAATTTCAATAGCAAAAACAAATTTTAATTTAATAATTTCAAATAATTTATGAAGATTTGGGTTTTGATCACTGAATCATGCAATCTAGGATGTAAAAAAACACAATAGTTCTTAAATAGGAATTAAAACCAAGTTTGGAAATATACACTGTTGATTTTCTTTGAATGGTATCACTGCGGCGATTTTCAAGAAAAATCGTTGATTTCTTAGTTCTCAGTCGCGTTGGAAATTTGAGTAAAGTATAAACTTAAAATCGATTAAAAAAAAATTCGATTTTTTTGGCTCAGTACAATACAGTCCTGCCACTATCCCATGTAGTATGTGTTATCAAAAACATCGCGAAGCATCAAGTTCTAAATGTTCTCAAACGATATAATATCCGAAGAGAGTGATAAGAGTTATAAGAAATGTTTCATCACACTGTTAGGTGGATTAAAAACGTTTTTCTTGTCTAACTGCTGTGATCGATGGTGATTGTTCATCTAGCGAAGCGGTTAAACGCCTCCTTACAACCACTATGAAATTCGCTCGTTTGGTGAGCTTGAAAAGCAAATGTCGCTTTTTTCCAATTGCGGAAACCCGTTATAGTGAAAGCGTTATCGTAGTGTCCAACTTTAATATTTTTTTTACGGTAGAAAAGCCGGCAATGAAAGCAAAAAGCCGCATCAGTTTCAATGCTATATTCCAGCCAAATAAATTGACCGTACCATACCGAACGGAACGATCGTTTTTTAGATCCGAAAAGTGTAGTAGGAAACGAACTTAGTGTTGGTTGATATGGTCCACCTAATGCTAAATGCTTGAACTCTAAACGATCGATCGGCACAGGATTCACTGGATCAGCCACATTCGCTGTAGGTTTTGACGTAGGACTACGTCTTTGTTTTCGATACGGGGGTGCACTCTGCAAATTCTACAAAAATGGTATGTAACGAAAAGTGGTCCAATTTTAAACGCATATAATTCAGCCATCTCACGATAAATTTTCAAATTTTTTGCACAAATCGCCCCGAAATACATCTAAGAATAGATTCCAATAGATAAACCCAAAGATTTTTGATATCATAGCATTAAAAAATTAAATAATATACAACCTTGTCAAAATATCACGCATTAACACACAGAAGATAGCGCTTCCCAAGCCCTGTACGACAGATTTGTGTACCTAGCGCGCAACGCTTCTATGAATGACGTCATCATCGACTATTTAAAGAACGGACTTGGCCAGACACGCTCAGTTCCCTGTTGAACGGCTGGCGAAGCAGATCACTGCGTTGTGTTTTTTACAGTCAGTGCAGCTGAGCTAGAAGTCCGTTACACTGGCTGTGGAGGGACGCTACCCTGTGTCGTCCAACAGGCGACCGCTCCAACTGCTTCCTAAATGCCGCTGTAATGTTGCCAGTAAATTTTTGGTTTAACTAGCACATGTATTTGCTATTGGTGCCTGAAATTAAGTAATGTAGTGGTAGTAATAAGCTTCCCATTTTGGTTTAAACGCAAGGACAGTTTTTAAAACAGGATTTGATTAATTAGTTTAGCTAATCTAAGCAATTTTATCAATTCTGTAATTTTAAAGGAATTTTACGGAACTTGGTGAATTTGGCCCCACTTGCAACTGGTATAATCAACCTGCACAAAGTGTTGCATAACGCAGGGCTTTTTTGTAACAAAATGTGTTATCATTCAGCCCTTCGCTATGCAAAATCACGATATTATGACAGATGGGCTAAGCGCGGCCGTTACTTTCAATCGGGAAAGGCCGCGTGGAATTTTGGTGAAATGCGCTAATAGTGTCGTGGTGGTACTAGTTGTCTCTTTCGCTCTACCCATCATCATCAGCGTTGACTCATTGTTGGCGAATGTGTTGGTAGGTAGGGGAACTGGCGGTAAAATGAACACGTTAAGCAAAGCCATTATTTTCTAACTAATAAGTGAATGAGATATTACAATCACCTTATATTTCTTGTTAGACATGTTTTGTACATACATCTGGTAAAAATACTTCGTCATAAACACATTTTTTCAAACATGATTCTTGATTTCTAAACATGTCCAAAAATGAGACATGTTTATAGCGAGTGGGTAAAATGAACATGTGGCGGTGGTAAAATGAACAGCTTCTGGTGACCAGCAAAATGTCCTATATGTATGCAATGCGTAGCGTTGGAAAGCATTTTCCGATCAATGCTAATATCCCAACAAATCATGAGCTTTGCATACACATAGGGCATTTTGCAGGCAAAAAAATGTCACGGAAGAATTGAATTTTCATGACGTTATATTAACCATTTTACAATCCTGTGGCATCGAAACACATCTACAAACTTGGGGTTATCCATGGGTGTTTGAACTTTTAGGATCTGTTTGAGAGCAACTTGAAAGCTTGTTCTATACATGAGATGTGATTATATTGTCTAAAATTTGATTTTTCTTCACCGGTCCGGGTGTTTTTTCCCACACACTAAGTACTAAGAAAATAAATATTTTACATTAAGTAGTATAGTCCTACGTCTACAGTTCGTTCAACCCCATAGGGCTGCCCCTTGTAGTTTTTTGAATGAAAACAAGTTTTCGTCACTCTTTTATGAACTCGTATTATCGGACAAAGTCTCAATTTGATTCTCAGATGATGATTTCTCACAATCAATTATTTCATTTGCGGTGTTGCATGATCGACGAGGACTTGTTATATCTATAACCAACTGCTTTCTGTAAAATATGATTGTGGAAAAGAAAAGCAAATAGAGAATTGTACGTTGGATTCCAGTCCAAAAAAGCAAAACGAATTTTTTTAAAGAATAATGGTAAAACATATTTTGTTTTGCCTATTTTTGGAATATTGGAACCGAATTAATTTTCGTCGGTTTACACCGTAGTTATAAAAAATATCAAGAACTAAGCAAGCAACCCTTGACGAAATTCAATCCAATTATAAGCGATTGAATATTACCTATTATTTGTAATAGGTCTTTGTTTTTAAAATAGTTTGGATATTTCATTTTTTAAAGGATTAGATAATCATATTGTTATAATATGCACGTATTTCATAGCATGTAATGAATTCATAAGGTTTTTAAGACAGTGTTGGAGAAAATTGTCTTCCATATCTCCTTGCGTAAAGACAGATTTTGAATTTTAAAATGATTTGTATAAATTTCAAATAGTCAGTTCTCGGGTTACATAAAGACCTTCTCTTGTAAGTCTGCCATTCCGATTCTAGTGCAGCAATTTTCTGTAATTTGTTTTTTTTATTTCGATTCACGAATTTAAGAAAAAAATACATAACTCAATCACTATTTCTATGCATCGATAGTTTGAACAAATAGACAAGTAAAACCCAATAGTCCGAGAACTATTCTGTATTTCGAGTTCCAACGATTTTTCAAAACCTTTTACAATTGAGGATGAAATTTATAAATCAGATCGGAGTTTTCCTGGATATTTGAGATGTTCATTAATATCAAATTTCATGTACAACAACCATGTGAAACCAACCGGAATTTGATTCGGAATTCTGGCGGGTTTCTGACAGAACCCAAATTCGGTTGAAGCATTTGAGTCAGTATTCCGACAGAAGCCAGCCAGCATTCCTGATTTTTTATGTAAACTTAGTTCATCGGTATACAAGAGGCAACGTGATATAGCTTGCAATAATACAAGATTCACACACTCGCTTAAAATCTTTCTCTGCAAACGATCAAATCGAAATCTCTGCTTCTTTAGTTAGGTTAGGTAAATATATAGTTTGAATAATCTTCACATACACATCACTGCTTCCGGAGCGTTTTGAGCACTCGCCAGTTTCACGAACTCCATTATTATCCTCTTCATTAAGCCGTTGTCTACAATTTGAAAGAAAATCTGCAATTAAATATCGATACAGTTTAAATTAAGGAAACATACCTTTTCTCGCTTGTGTATTGTGGAGTAGCACTTTTATTGCGGCTACGGCAGAATGCCTCAAGTATGGTGCATTGTTTTTTCATTTTCAACACAAAAATTAAACCAAAACGGCAATTTGAGTTTGAAACGATTTCCTTCCGGCTGAACAAACTTTTCATGCGCAGTGGTTTACTCGTAACATGACATATAAAAGGTTTCTATTGCTTAAATTGGTGGTGTTTCAATGTTATGTCGTCAGATTACGATTTTTCTGTGGTCTCAATTATCTATTTAAGAGATGTTGTCTTTTAGCTTATGAAAAAAATTCGGGGGGAAATAGGGTTGGGAAAACCGGAGGATTTTAAAAAACCGGTATTTTCGGTATTGAAAATGAAAAAAACCGGTAAAACCGGTAAAAACCGGTATTTAAAAAAAATACAAACTGTTAACAAAATAATCGCTCAACGTACAAAGCCAATTGGGCATTTGGTAATTTAACAGAGAACATGATTGGTTCTTACAGTATTCCAATATCGAATAAGCTTTATGAATGTTGATTTGATTACTCTTATGGTATTATGATCTTTTTTTAAGTCCACATTAAGGGGCGGGAATAGCGTAGTTGGTAAATCGATTGCCTTATGCGCAGCTCACCTGGGTTCGATTCTCAATCCCGCAAAAAGGGATAGAAATTTTTCTAACTCAAAAAAGAGAGCCATATGACCCTAAGAATAAAACCGCTATAATCAAAATAACAAATGGAATGTGATTCAGCATCTGGTTTGTGTATCGTAGTATACAAAGTGTCGTCGCTTATTAGTCCAAAAAGCACATTGGTTAGCTAGATGCAGTAAGCGTTCCGAGATTTTAAAAACAAATACATAGAAAATCAGACCTGAAGTTATTGTTTTCTGGTTACTCAAATGCTCGGACGTGAAGGTGATGTTTACCATAAATTGGAACGGGTTTCAGCCTATCGAAAACGAAAACGCTATAGGCCAGAGTTCTATGATAGGTCTATGCGTTATAGATTTTCCAGTAGTGTGAATAAATTGAATACAAAATGGAGTATGGGAATATGGAGTTGATTGATTTTGTCTTGCAGATTTTCTTGTTCCTCCATATTTTGATAAGTTTTATTTGACATGTGGGATTTTTTCGGGTTGTTATCGCTGCTTACATAAGCACTATTCCCCTGCTTTTATCATTATTAAAAAGTCCTAAAACAGGAAAATTTACTGTGCATGGCACCTAATTTGAAAACAGCAAGTGAAAAGCTTTTTAAAGCGTTTCAAAGCTGTGCAACAATAAAACCCTTTTGTTAAATAGTCCTTCCTACCAAATTACCGAAAATACCGGTTTTTCATTCCTATAAAACCGGTATTTCGGTATAGGATATTTGGACGGTTTTACCGGTTTTCGGTAACGGTAAAACCGGTACTCCCAACCCTAGGGGGAAAGCTTTAAAGTAGTTTAAACTGGAAAAATAAGTTGTTCCCACTTACCTTTCTAACAATGCATTGCAATTGCAATGGCATTGCTCATGAGAAAGTGACGTTAAGGGTGAAGGTAGTGTGATGCGGCTTTGCCGCATAGTCGAGTCCAAGGATTCGAAGCGGCGCAAAACCACTGAGAAACCGACGGATGAGGTGGTTTTGATCTTGCTATCGGAGGGTGCAATCAAACCTGTAATCCACTCGTTTGCCCGGTATACTCAAACATAGGGGCTATCCCTAGTTTATCCCTAGCTAACCGGACAGCATGACATAAAGCGATGTGGCGTAGCCACGTTAGGCATTGACAGTGTTTTATTTAGTAACAATAGGATAGTATTTATTCACAAAAATAAAATGTTGTCAGTGCCGTTCATTCAAATGCTGTCCGACTTCGCTGCCGCTCGGTCGGACTTAAACTAGGGATAGCCCCTATGTTTGAGTATACCGGGCAAACGGGTGGATTACATGTTTGATTGCACCCTTCGATAGCAATATCAAAACCACCTCGTCCGTCGGTTTCTCAGCGGCTTTGCGCCGCTTCGAATCAATGGACTCGACTATGCGCATCACATTACCTTCACCCTTAGCGACTAGGGTTGCCACCCCTCCGGGTTTGACCCGGAAACTCCGGTTTTCGGAAGTGATCTCCGGGTCTCCGGGTTTTACATCAATTTCTCCGGGTTTGGTGAGAAGAAGCGCAATTTCAAACTTTTGTGGAATTATTTTATTCTTTACAAAATATTTTAAAAGTCTAAGTTAACTATTACTCTGGTTCAGATTTATTTTGTCCGACTAACTCTTCGTTTCAAGGTGGCGAGGATGAGTTCACCAAATATTGCTGATTTCTTTCACAAAGCAATGAATGAAAAATAAATCAAATTTACTCCAAATTAAGGAAAGTAATATTTCGCTGTATGCTACAATTGATCCCACTAAGTCGCTCCAAATGGTGTAAAAAAGTTATTTTGCTGCAATTTTACCAAATCACTTCACCGTTAGTGGTGCTGCACCAAGGTATGGCAGATTTGTTCCAATCCAACTGGCTAGAGCAACATCGAGTTCTTCCGGTGTTGTTGCTACTCCTGCAGCGACCCTTAACTGTTGGCTTGAAAGGTGAGTTTTACCCCTTTGTTGCGACCTGTGGTGATGAATAACCGACACCACAAAGTGCTTCCCATACGATACCGCTGCCTACCTCCTTTGCTCGCCTTTTCCTGTTAGTTGTGGAGAAGAGCAATGCTCGTTCCACTTATCCTCCACAGCGAGAGTAGCTGGTGCTTTTATATTCTATACACTTAGTCGGGGAAGTGAACGTGTATGAATTTCAAATTTTTTTTGTTCGATTACTGTATTTTACACAGCAAAACTATCGGAGAACGAGCTACAGGGAATGAATACTTCTGTCCGAAAAAAATATACACTGAAAAAAATGTTGTGTCATTTTTCAAAAAAATAAATTGCAAAAAAACCCATTTTTTAATTTTTTTATATTTTGTCAACAAAAACCTAAAGAGAAAGGAAACATTTTGAATGTGATTGCATGATGGAGAACTTATCGGTAAACAAGTTTTTCTAACAATAACTTTATACATGTTTTTAAATTTACTACTAATTGACATACAAAACTGTAATTTTATTACGGAATATAATTCTGAGCTTCATTTAAAATCAAAATGCATGTAACAAAAATCTTCCGAAATGCGATAGTTTTCGAGATATTTGGAATTTTGCACCAACAAAAACAATTAATTCGTGTAATTATGCTCTTTTTAAAAGTTATTCGCATTACCCCATCATTAAATGTCAACAATCTAATGTTTATCATTTTAAAGACGTAAATGCAACTTTTTCAGTGTATTTGGATAATATCGCCTTGATGTCAAAGGGAAAGTAGCAGTAAAGTTTATGGGCCTTTTGAAAAACCTATTATTGTTGATGGAGAAACGCGAATAACTTTTGAAAAGGTCGTAATAAAACAAAATAATTGTGTTGTTAAAACAAAAGTTAAAATATCTCGAGAACTAATACATTTCAGAAAACTTTTGTTATAAGCATTTCGATTTAAAATGGCGTTTAAAATCATATTCAAAAAAGAAAATTTTATTTTTGACTGCAAATAGTATGAATTATAAAAATATGTCAAAAGTTGTTGTTGAGAAACTTTTTTATTGAAAGTTTCTCCATGATCCAAATACACTAAAAAAGTTGCTTTTACGTCTTTAAAACGATAAACATTAGATTGTTGACATTTATTGATGGGGTAACGCGAATAACTTTTAAAAAGAGCATAATTACACGAATTAATTGTTTTTGATGGAGCAAAATTCCAAATATCTCGAAAACTATCGCATTTTGGAAGATTTTTGTTAAATGCATTTTGATTTTAAATAATGCTTAAAATGATATTCTGTAATAATATTACAATTTTGTATGCCAATTAACATGAAATTTAAAAACATGTATAAAGTTATTTTTAGAAAAACTTTTTTACCGATAAGTTCTCCATCATGCGATTAAATTCAAAATGTTTCTTTTCTCTTTAGGTTTTTGTTGACAAAATATAAAAAATTTAAAACAATGGGTCCGATAGTTTTGCTGTATAAAATACAGTAATCGAGCAACAAAATTTTGAAATTCATGCACGTAGAAACATTTACGCTCTTTTGAAAAATTTCTCTTGTATCAAAATATTACAATCGCCAGAGAATATCATGGAGATTCATAAACCAAAGTTTCGTTCGAATCGACGATGGTCATATTTTGCGGTCGGCCGGTTTCTCATGGAATCCCTAAGAGATAATAATGTTTTATCTATCCACATTTTTTCAAACAATTAACGCTTGGCTCAAACTCCAAGAAGTAGAATACTATCAAAACAAAAGTCATGATAATCGGCGGTTACATTTTATGTAATATCCGTTCGGGAGATATTTGATTTTCAATCAGATTTCATATATTATGCGCCCTAAATTCCCCGCTTTCCTCTGAACTTGAAAAACTGTTGGTATTGTTTTATTGAAAACTATGCATTGGCCAGTTTGCATCCTAGCAATGGATCAATTGAAGTTTCTCTTCAACGAGGGGCGAATATAAAGCGGGGATGTCCTGTGGGTCTGGGCCCCCACCGAAATACTCAATTTGCTGAGAAATTTTAAATTAGTTTCAATCTAATCAGTTTCAAAAAGCTGGAAAAATCTGCGCTGTCTGCGCTCTTGAACAAGTAAAGACTTAGAATAGTTCATTTCAAAATCAAAATTCAGATTTCTTCAACAATGTCGATGTAAATGAATCTTTCGCTGTTTTGCCGTTCTTGTCACGAAAGTAGAAAGTAGATGTCATGTTTGCTTGCCGGGACGTGTTTTTCTGAACATCAAATGAAGCCAACCAAATGTGGAAATAAGTGCAACATTATAATTGTAACAAGTTTTTCGTTTTGATTATTTGATTTCATTTTTATATTTTTTGGCGATTCGTTTTCCACTTGAAATTATAAATCTGTCCCAGGGTACCAACTTGATGTATTTTTTGCTTTTCTCATGTAGAAAGGTTTATCGATGCATATCCACTTGAAGCGAAACCGGGAAAACAAACGATTTAAATAGAAAATCCGTATTTTTCTCGAAATATAGAAGGTTAATTTAGGCTGAAAATTTTTCGAGCTGCTTATGAATCTGGTGAATGAAATTTACTTTTATTTTTGAGCACGTTTGCGAAAATATTAGGATGTTCTGATAGACGTAGACTCGTGTTGCAGAAAGGTATTAAATTGAAGTCATGTTTATTGTATTAACCCGTGTAACAAGCTGCCCACGTATTTCTTACTTTGTAGAAAATTCAAGTTTTTGTTCATTACTGACTGTGCCTCAATCCGCCATAAAAGGGGGGGGGGGCAGAGTATAGCTGAATGCCTGTAAGTTTCCTTTAATTTGATAAATTTATTTTGTGAAAGCCACGTTATTCAAAATTCCGTGCACGATTTCAAAAATGCTATGTATACACGTAAACATTTTTTTTATATAATTTAATTGTGCACAGAATGAATGTATTAGTAAAATCTCATTTTACAATATTATATCATACTTATGCTACAAAAAGGACGAAACATGTATTAAAAATATTTTACATTTCAACATTTAATAATTATAACAGTGTATTATGTGCAAAAAAAACCTTCCGAATAAGAATTTTTTTTGGTTTTATGCCCTGAATCTTGCACGAAAGCTGAGTTGTCCGCGGCGAGTTGTTGCGCGAGATTGTTTATAAATCCACCATTTTTATTTATTTTGTCGCTCAAAAAACTATTTGTTGTGGGGTAAATATGTTTTCAAAAATACGCAAAAGTCAATTTTTGGTGTTGTTACCATGTGGAAAATAAATCCTAAAAACAACCTTTTTGTGAACCACTTCTGAGGTGCCCACCTTAAGGGTCTTGAAAGCACGTGTGATCTTATCTCAGTTTATTAATTTCAATGTATATAACAGACATTTATTCAGATATTAGTGAAACATTCTTGAAAAAATGGGATTTTTACAAACATTTCAAGACATTCTGAAACAATGGTTCTCAAATTTTTCTAATTAGTTTTATTTATTTGTTTCTTTAATTTATTTTTGCCTTTCTCACAAAAGAAAAGTTATGCCATCACATTGAAAAGCGACTTTGCCACTGAGGCCCGGATGGTCGTGACTTTTATATAGTTCGTCTCAGTTCATCGAGATCACAAAACGTGTGTGTGTTTCTTTTTTTACTTGATGTAAAGCTTTTACGCCTAAGCACACGTTCAGTAGTTAGACTATACTATCGATTCCGTCCATCGTGTGTCAGAGTGAAGGACTCTGAACCGACAAAACAACTCTGAACCCTACTACTATAACCTCCACCAACGAGTGCGCCATTTACCTAATCCACCAGATTCCATTTGAAATTACTTCGCGACTAGTGAAGCTTAGGGGGGAGGCTGTGCTCATGCACTTCACCTGATTCCAGATTTAGCTGGTAGTGCAACTTCACTGGTCTCATAAGCGTCATATCAGTCCTGCACGGCATGATATTCTACATGCGCTCCTCTCTGTGTTGACCAGTTGGATGTCGTGGTCGATCCAGCGGTTCCAGTTGGAGGATGGCTTCCACTTCACGGATGCCTCGACGACCTTATACTGGTGATTTGTCACGTTCGGTGCTACTCGGCGCAGTCCCCGACGGTGGAGCTAGCCTATCTCGGTGGAGAGTTCCCCGACGAAGGAATGTCTCCCGCAACTGTTAACGAACGCGTTATTCTTGCTTCGATGCAGTCTGGCAGAATGTCAAGGTCTGCCCAGCGTCCACCCGGACTATTCCGTCCGATTCACTGGTACCCCGACGATTCAAGTCGGCGATTCGTTACGGACTACTCGGAATAGTCCCCGACGGTGGATCCTACTCCGACGAAGAGTTCAGACGCCCCGACGACCATTTGCCGGTGCTACTTCACGATCTACTCGAACTAGTCCCCGGAAGTGGGCCTAGCCTACTCCGATAGAGAAATTTCCCGAAGTCGAAAGTTCTCCCAAAATCCTTTTATCGATGCTGTTGAGTACCAAGTGGTCGTTTCAGAGATTCCGGTTGGAGTGTAACTTCCGGTGCATCGACGACACGAAGCCGTATTCTGATATGTTGCTGATCGTCGCTCCTCTTGATATCTTCGTTACAACGCTGCAATCTGAACAACTGTTCTGTTCACCTCGTCCCATTTTTCTTTGTACAATATTGTTCATGTTAACGTACTCATCGACAATGGTTCTCATTTCGTTTTGCTCGTGCTCGAATCGTGGGCATTCGAAGATCACGTGCTCAGGCGGTTCCTCTGTATCACCGCACGCGATGGAGAACGGCGATCTCACGTGGTCGAACCTATTCAGATACTTTTTGAAACAGCCATGCTCAAGAAGTTCACTTCACCGTGTGCTCTGTTCACCCACACTGATAGGCATGGAACTCGTCGAAGGGTCCATCTACCGCTTATCTCACTGATGTTGACACTTGCTTAAGGTATCAGCTGGGCTCGTTTTCGAACTCATCTCGTGCCTAGATCCCTATAACACTCGCTATCTTATTCGAGTAGAAGGTTTACGGGAATCACATAGGCTGCCTATGACGAGATAGCTTGATACGCGCTAGAATCATCAATTTAAACGTGCTGTTCAGCCGAGATGTGTTCCTTTTCTTCTGCAGTGCCGTCACTCATGCAGGTCCTCGCCAGTAGTCGCTTTGGACCTGATCCGAGATATTGCTGAGATCACTTTTACGGCCCTCCCGCATGCGTGGTCGATGAGGCTATTAAAGCTTAGTCAACCTACCATCACTTCCAAGTTCCAGTTGTCTAACTTCCCGCTTTGAGTTGATGATACAATCTCCGACCGAAATTTTCGCCAGTTGCCATTGAAGGTGCTTTTTATGCCCAGTGTAACCACTCTGCAGTAACGTTTTCCTCTTCTGTTTTTCTTCTGCGTATCCTACATAGTTTTTACGACTGTTCTTTAGAGTGGCTCGACATATGGCATTTTTTCAGCACAGAACTTTTTGAGTTCCCCCAAATGCCTGTGCAAAATTTGGGAGCGATCGGTTGTTTTCCCGGGTTTGTGCATTGCGAATTGATTTCCCCATATAAAACCCCATACAAACTTTGAACGCAATGCACAAACCTGGGAAACAACCAACCGCTACCAAATTTTGCACAGGCATTTGGGACCACAGGCATTTGGGAACTCAAAAGTGCTGTGCCTGCTAGTTTAAATCAATTTGAAGTTTTCCTACACTGATAGAATATATTCGTAAATCGCTAGGAATTAATTTCGTACAGACAATTTTCATAAAATTCAAATTTTTTGTACATATGATGAATCGTTCGTAGTTCTATTGAAACACTTCTATTTTTCATTATGAATTTTTCGTGAAAACCACGAAACGACTTTCGTTGGCTTATTTCGAAACAGCTTCATTCGGCAAACGAACTGTTCGCTGCTATATACGAATATCTTTATAATATTTAAGAGCACCATTCGTCAAACCATCAACGTCAAAAGAGCTTTAATAGGTGTAGAATATGGAGTCATTGTTGTGATAGTCAGATAATTGTTGATCATTACGACGGTCTCGGTCTGACTATTTAGTAGCCGTATCCGTGCCCGCCGGTTTCAGGAAGATTTCCTGAAGCTCTTTCGCTTCCAGTTGCTCGTTTGTTTTGTATGAATAAGTTTGAGTTTTTCTCTGCCGGAGCAATGTCAAAATAATATGCTATTTTTTCCTGCTCATTATTTTATTGAATAATTTATAAAAAGAACAAGTTCACGCGCATCACCATTTTCAACCTTATACGTACATGATCAAACATATTCGTCACTGCACCTTTGCACCGCTCTCTAACCATCCTTCTCCCGACGCACAGTGGCGGATCTTCAAACAAAAGTCGGACAAAACCTCAAATGTTACCTAATTTGGCTGAAAATCACAATTTAAGCATATTTTGTGGTGCTGAGCTCATTCTTGATGTCAAAAGCCGGAAAATATTAAATGCATTTTTCCATACAGTGTCATTGAACCTTTCTTATAACTATGATCCCGTTTTCATGATAGATTTTCCGTTACTGTTCACCAATGTCAGCAATATCGTAAAAAATGAAGAACACTACTTTAAATCCATTGTATAACGTGTTGGTTTACTGTAGATGTCTAACTATTTTAAACAAAACACCATGTGCCTCCATATCAGCAACAAAGCTTCAAAATCTCCTTAAAACTTTTTGCGCACCTAGGCGCAGAACGAGACTATGATATTCGAAAAGTAGAGGTTATTTCTCATAGAATGTATATTATGTGACCGTTCCAAAATGATTCCGAAATTTGTACAGAATACATTAGTGAAAAAAGTATTTTCGATCTGACCACCTCAAACATATTTAAACTAAAAAGTCACAGTTGCAAGCAAATTAACCAAATGTATATTATTCACTAACCAAGTTCTTTCGTTCCTCTACACAATGAAACTAGTTGTGTTAAAATCGGACCAAAATCAAAAGAGCAACATGCATTTGAAGTGAACAGAGCAATGGTGGTTTCGGAAATGAAAATCATTAAAAAGTCCGGACTTTGCTACGTTTAAACTCATGTTAAAAATCGTGAGAAATTTAGGAAAAATATAAAATATCAATATTTCAAAAATAAATTTTTGAGGTTTTGGCCAGCCTCCAGCCACTGTGCGACGTTTCAAACAATCTATCCTTCTTCCCGGCCACCCGCTGGAAGTCATTCATCTTAGTCGTTGCAATCGGTGACCCGATGAAGGCCAAATAATTGATAATGGTCGTCTCGTCACTGGACTGGTTATCCTCACGAACAGCACGTTCTGAAATTGGACGAAGCGCAACGGAATCGGCGATTCTGACTTCTGCTCCAGTAGCAGATCCTGCACCGAAACTTGTGACTCGGCCATATCGAAATCGATGGTCCTTGGTTGATGGATGAAGATTCTCACCTTTTTTCGGTCCGTGAGAAGGCGATGCTTTGAACTTGATGGTACTGACCACCTGATTAAAGGTAATCGAAATGATCAGCTGTTCGTCACAATCGGACGCCAGATGAACTGCTGGAACTGAGCGTATTCACCATCGAGTGGTCGTCTGATTTGTTCAAACATTCGCACTGGTTCTTTTGGATGAAGGTGTTCAAGTCCAACATTCCATGGCCGTAATCTTCTCCAGATTTATCCACGCTAGTGACGTAATGTTTCTGTATTTTGGTTTCAATTCCATTAATGTCTGCACCCTGCACCCGGTCAATCTTTGTTCTGGCTCGGTAGAAAATGAACGTTGGCAAAGCCGACACGCCCTGGGACGACGCCGTTTCGGCACATCTGTCGACGTCCACCTTGAGAAACACAGCCTTTGGATATTTCACCGGAAGCTGATCGAACAAAGGCGATATGTTTCGGCACGGTCCACACCAAGCTGCTGTAAAATTCACAACGACCAACTTTCCTCCTGCTGTGGCTAGTTCGGTTTGGAAGTGAGCTTCATCATACTGTACGGTTTCTTGCGTTACTATCGGCTAGATGAAGATTCTAGTTACAGGGCCACTACTTTACCCGGAGAAATGAACTATTTAATTAGCTTTTAACGTTATACACTTCACTCCACACAAAATTCAACTAACCGAGAATGACGAGAGATGAACGATGAAAGATAAATACGAAAACTTCTCTTAGATGAACGAAATGAATTCGTGCGACCAACGAGATTGTTCGTAATATACACAAACGTTTATTAAAATAAACAAAATATTTTGTTTCATTCACGAAGAATAATGTCGTTTTCAACGATAACATTCGTGCAATGTACACTAAATAAGTAAAATTTACAAAAAATTTCGTTCATCAAGCGGCATTTTCTTCACATCACAATAAAATCGATTTAGCCGCATCGATATTTTTAAATTAAAAAAATCGATGCTGTCAAACATCGATCCCAAAAGATCGACTGAAAACCATAAGAGGCTAATAAATACAAAAGCTTTTCTAATAATCGGAATGAATTAGTGCGACCAACGAAATCGTTCATCATATACATAAATATTTATTGAAATAAACGAATCATTTCGTTTCATTCACGAAAAATAATGTCGTTATCAACGATAACATTCCTGCAATGTACACTAAATATGGAAAATTTACGTAAACTTTCGTTCATCAAGCGGCCATTACTTCACACCACAATCTTTCTAGTCCTTAATAGAGGTGAGCAGGTTGAAATAAAATCGATTTTGCCAGATCGATCCTTTTAGTTAATTGAAAAAATCGTTGTCAAACATCGATCCTAAAATATCGATTAAAAATAATATGCTAATGAATACGAAAACTATCCTAAGATGAACGAAATAAATTCGCGTGAGCTATGAAATCGTTCGTAATATACACAAACGTTTATTAAAATAAAAGAAACATTTCGTTTCATTTACGAAAAATAATGTTGTTATCAATGATAACATTCGTGCAGTGTACATTAAACGTGTAAAATTTACGAAAGCCTTCGTTTACCAAGCGGCTATTCTTATTCATGAAATGAACGAAATCTATTATTTACAATGCACGAAAATACTTCTTTGCAGAAAACGACGAATGAATTCGTGCATTGCATGATCGATTTCCTTGCCTATATTCACGAATTTATATTATCAGTGTATACAACCGCGAGCCACTACCTACCTTTCCGGAAACCGAACTGTGTATTGGATGGGATCTCTTTCCGTGTATGTTGTAAGCCTGTTAAGGCCTGTTATTTCTTCACGCACCTTTCAACAAAATCTGTTTAACATAGAAATACAACTTCAATGCATAGGATTTTTTTAATTGTTGCGTCATTTTTTAACATATTAGAATCTATTAAAAGGAGCAAAATAAAATTTTATGAATCGGGGTTACATACCTTCTTATTAAAAAAAAACAGAAAGCACAACTACTTGTGAATATTTTCTTAAATTTTCATAGAGATCCGAGCAATGGATCGAAAGTTACAATGCTTCGAAGCACACCTCATCTGCCAAGAGCAGTGGTAACTTGAAATTTTAAGCTCAATTATTTCGAAATGTTGTTTATTTTTCCAAAATTGGGTGTGCTGGGCCTACTATAACAATGGATTTTTTTGAGTTTTAGTATTTTAGTTGATCTGCTGGACTTTCAATGTGATCACCGAGAGCTTCTTTAATGAAAAATGGTTTCGAGAAGAACACTATAACTCCACCAATTATTTTATTTATAAAGGTGTGCTTGTTTTTTATTGAAAAATGCACTTTCACAAAACTATAACTTTAATGTAATATGATTTTAGACATACTATCAAAAAAAATCAAAATTTTTCATTTTTTTCCCAAAAAGGCATGTAACGCAGCAAGATTTGCGAGTTTTTGGTTCAGGCGCGTTCTTTGAGATACTATTATTTTCAGGAATTTTGAAAAGCATGCAAAAGGAATCTGGTTATGATGGTCGCTTGTTCTCTTTAGTTTTTCGGTAGGCTCTAGCAGAAAAGTAAGAAAAGCAAGAAGGCTCTTGTCGTTCCATCTCTTAGTATTAAAAACTAGAACAGCCACCCTATTAATGATTGTGAACTTGAAATCAACTGACGTCAACTAATACCTTGTAATGTGAAACTTGACACGTGAAATTTGAATCAATTATCCGGATAGCTCGTAAGGCCGGTTAAGTCGAGTTTTCCAATAGAGAGACATTTACAAATTATAGTCATGTTCATCATTGGTTCTAATTTTGTTTTAAATATTTACGATGGATTGGTAACATACGGGGATGGCATTGACATGTCCATACTAATTTATTCGTGAAAGTCGAAAACGTATTTAGCGACAAGACCTTGGTGTTTTGTTTAATCTAAAAGCGGGAGTAGATTCCAATTTCACATGAAGCATCCGAGTCTAGCTTTTGAAACAAATTTTGTTGAACATAATCCATCAAGGGTAGGATTATATACGCGAAAACTATTATATACATGAAATAAATTTATTTCATAGAAAATACATTATGTTACAATACATGGAGCCATTGGCACGTGAACATTTTGTTTTTTTTGAGCGAGTGGTACTATGCAAAATCGACGATTGACTGTACCTATTTTATTGTTACCTTAGTTTGGTAATTATAGATTTACATCATCTATCAAGTCGCTCCATCAATTTGTTCTTCTATTCTATAAACCTTTCTGGTCGGATTTAATCATGATTTTCTCATGTTTATTAACCCTCTATCTTCTAAAATCATTCCATTCGGCATTCGGTTTTACTGGATAGTGATTCTATACTATTGCTTGTGGAGGGAAAACTAGAATGAAATAATCGCAATTATAATGAAGTCGACAGCAATGCGTAATAACTGAGAGAGTGGTTGCAGGACAGTCTTAATATTGTGGAAGTGTTATCCCATGCAATCGAAATGATTTGGAGACGGATTAATTGGTTTCAATTTTCTGCCGTACTGTAAAGGCGGTATGCATGCACAAAATCTGCTCAGTCATCTCACAAATCAGGGAAAAGAACCATTATCAGTTGCAATAGTCTGATCGGTAGTGCACAGGGCCAGATTGTGTCATCTTTCATTATACTGGGATCATTATTCTATGGTTGTCATGGTCGACGAAATGTTGTCAGAACTGCGCTGCACACGCGGTAAACTTATATATGGGAGACTTCTGTAATTTTTAGCTCCATGTTCACAATTAACTATTCCACCTCGCGAATCGTAGGTCTAATATAAATTTGTTTTAAGTCAATCTCGATGGTATTCTCCCGCAAGGCTACCTTTTTTCATCTAAATAATTTTCGCTTCATAGAGTGTGTGGCGGAGGGGCGCCAACGATACTACACTTTGTGTAGGACCACGGTTGTCTTTCGCCGACAACCTCAAGTTATACCATAGAATCCGGAATACTGATGATGCAGCTTTCCTTCAACGCCAACTGGTAGCCTTTGCGGAATGGTGCAAATTCAACCGAATGACCCTAAACCCCAAGAAATGTACGGTCATTACGTTCTCGAGGAAAAAAAACGCCAATTCGATTCGATTACTGTCTAGCTGAATCCACGATTGACAGAGGGAATTGTGTCAAAGATCTCGGAGTTTTTCTCGATGAACAACTAACGTTTAAACAGCATATCAGCTATATTGTCGCAAAGGCATCACGCTGTTTGGGGTTCATAATGAGAATATCTAAGCACTTTTCAGATAATTACTGCTTGAAATCTCTCTACTGCTCACTCGTTCGATCAACTCTGGAATATTGTTCAGTTGTGTGGAACCCTCATTATCTTAACGGTGTCCATCGAATTGAGACAGTACAGCGCAGATTTGTTCGGTTTGCCCTTCGTCGATTGCCTTGGAGCAACCCTCACCAGCTGCCAAGTTACGAAAGCCGGGGTTCGTTTATTGGACTCGATACATTGCAAGTGCGGCGGGATCTATTCCGTGCTATGACGATTTCGGATATTTTGCAAGATAGAATTGACTGCCCCGAGCTTCTCAGTGCGATAAATATGAACGTTCGCCCTCGCGCCCTTCGCAATAATTTATTCCTCCGATTACCTCTTCGCCGGTCTAACTATAGAGTAAACGGTTTGCAGCGGACCTTCAACAGAGTGTCATCCGAGTTCGATCTTCACATTCCACGTAGCAGATTACAATTTGACTTTTTAAATAGATTAAGAAATTATCATTAGGATCACACTGTGTCTGTTGATATCAATTATAAATAAATAAATTATAAATAAATGTGTGCAGTGGATGACAAACAAGCTTCTATTCGGGACACAATGAGAAGGCAGCCTGATAACATTTTTTTCGATAATCAGAATGATAATATTTGTTATTCATATCATTGAATAAAAAAATACAAAGATTCAGAACACGAATATTTACCTACTTTATTTCTAAAAGCTTACTTAGTCCCATTAATTGAAACATATTAGGACCCTATTCGGTAAAAATTGTCTTATCTTTTCTACGAGAGTAAGGGGTGTTGTGTTTATTATAGCAGTAGAGCTTAATCTCACCATATATCCAAACTCTTGATTTCGATTTAAAAATATATGTACGCAATTGCTTAAAACAGATGTGCTGTAATTATACTAGGTTAACTGCTACGAGAATGAAAAATTGTATTTGTCCAAAACTATAGGTAAAGACTAACTTTTAGTTGAAAAAAAAAAATTACCTTCTTGAAATATCTGCTACTCCATCTCATTCACATGGTGAAACGAAACAGGTTGCAATGCTACACTGACACATATCTTTATGTTAACTGGATAATCCATTCATGATTAATGTACAGTTGAAGTGCTCGTTAAACTCTAGAGAAGGCCTACTTACAATTGAGGTTTGATTGTACTCTTGAAGACCTTCTTAAAGCGTAGAATGCACTTTTAATGTGCTATAAAACTAGTATTGCTACTTGGGTGATTCAGAAATACAGTGCTACTAATTATCGCTAGGCTGTTTTAGATACACTGCCACATTAAAAACAATATGTAGAATAAGGTGGGGTAAAAGTGCGCGCGGGGCAAAAGTGCGCATATGACTTTTAGAAGCACACAAGCGCTAGAACCTGGCAGCTCTGTATGGATTTAGTATATCATTAGGTCAACTAATCGCACATATAAGCATGAAAGGTTTGAATATAGTGTCTTGAAATTAAAGGGGAAGGACCATTTTTCGCTGCCTTGATGTTATTTTTTTAATTTTGGGAATCATAAATTGGCTGCTTGAATAAATCTATAAAACTACAGTATCCTAAAAATCTTCAACATATGGTTCGTTGCGAGATATATTTGATTTGACGAAAAAATTCAGTAATTTTCGTAACAATTTAATAAATTAAAAAGCTGACGGTGGGCTAAAAGTGCGCATAGTATATCCGCCCCAATAAAAATTGAACTAATTCTTCCATGATTTAAAGAAAAGACCAGCATCTTCAATAACTGCGAGCTCACCGGTCAAATTACGACTGATATGAGCGGTTTAGGAACAAGAGTATCAGCATAACTGGTTTCAAGGGAAAATATAGAGTGCCGAAAGCTCAGAGTAATTAAAAAACAAACAAAAAACTATGAGTATGTTAATAAAGATGTATTTCCAATATAAATAGCAAATTCGCAAGAATTCTTGTAGTGATCCACCCAACTATGACAAATAATGATGTTACGAGGGGTGACACTTTGATCATGAACTACATTGTCTAAAAGATGAACCATCCAAGTTTATTCAACATAATGGAAAACTGAACAACATTAACCGAGGCAGAGGGAGGAGTACTATATAGTTATGAAGGAAGAGTAAGAGGGGATGGCGGTGGACAGCTATTTTCGTCCGCGTCCCTTATCACCTATTTTTATAAAGTGATTCATCAGCAGTGCTATCTTTGAAAATGAACCACCTTGGTTATGCAACTAATTTTTCCGGTTTTTTAAAATGCTATTTAAGCAATCTTCATTTCGTTATATTCTGAATTGCACATATTTTGTCGTATGTAATTTTAAATGTACTTTCATTTGATGGCATTGTAAGGGAACACGTATCCGCCGGTTGATGCTAATCGAGCTGACATTTCTTTAGACTGAGCAAACTAAGTTATTTGTTTGTTTAGTGTTTATTTGACCAACTAGGTAACGAATCCACTGGGTCTTTAATGCGTGTGGGAAATACGCATGGTCTTGTCTGAGTGTATGACTTTTGAATTATGTATGAGGGTGGAGAATTGACAATTCGCAAGATCAATTCAAATCCAATTACCAATTTGCGGCAATCATTTCAACATAAAATATTTTTTTTATGGTCATATATAATGGTTTACTTTTAGTCCATTAACTCATCAGTTAATTATACTGAGCTGAGAATAAGTACGTACTATTTGGAAACGGGGGGTGTTTGATTCGTGCATCATTAATATCGTTTAGGAACGCAGCATTTACTCGAACGAGGTGGAAAATTTCAAGTTACGGGATCACAATATGCTTAAGGACGATTTATAAATTCTGCCACGCTATTAGGAGGAAGAGATATGACTAATTGTGACATAAATGGGAGGGAAGCACGTGATGTGCTTTGACGCAATCGGCCGTTTTACGCACGATTGCGCCATGTATATAGGAAATTCCATGAACATGAACACTTTTGCAAGTAGCGGCATTAATGTGCTACTACAAAATGAAGGAAAAACTAAAATCATTTGATTCGTATTAGACCAAGGATAAAAATAACGTGGTAATATGACAGAGACTTAGTTAGTGTTGGGTAATCTTTGCGTGACATAATTTATGAATGTTCCACAATACCACTTTTAAACTCATTGTTTGCGGTCCATTTTACATTGTCAACAACACTCCCGACAGCCGGCTGTTCGGAGTTCAAGTTGTTTTCGATGAAACAATTTCGATAGTCGATAACCCAGAGTTTAAACGCCTAGAACATTTACGTATCCTTCAGTCAATAAACTATTCAAACATCTTATGCACGAAAGTATATTCTCAGTCGCATCGCTTGCTTGAAGCGAATCCTGACTAACAACCCACCCACTATCCAATCCGTGGTACTTATGGGAGTGTCACTGAGTCGGGGCCTTCCGTTAAGTAAGTACCACATCAACACTTCCTTTCTCATCCCAAGTTACGGTAAAGATGGTCGTGGCCCGCAATGGTGGCTCTCAGGCGAAATTCTCGCTTGGACTGGATCAATTGTTATTCCCAAACAATGCTCCTCAAGTAGTCTGGTTGGAAATGAGAGTCATCAGTCTGCAATCTACGAAGTATACCGTGCTTACGCAACGCAACGCAACGCATGAAGGAAGAGTAAGAGGGGATGGATATCCTAAAATTGATTAGTTTAATTTATGGGCGGTAATAAATCGGCTATTTAATCAGTACGCACTTTTGCCCCGTGCTATGCGCACTTTTGCCCCGACCATGGGGCAAAAGTGCGCACTGAGTATTCATAAGAAAATAATTATTTCTCGGATCACAAGCAAAACCAAGCAATATCTAGTATTACATTTTGAAGATGTGTGATGAGAGTATTAATTTGTAATCATGCCGATTTTCTAGTGCTTTTCTACCAATAGTTATTTTACGAAAACTGTTAGGTGCGCACTATCCCGCCCTTACTCTATGCTTGGATCAGGACACAGGAAACAATCAGCAGTGCCGCCAAAATAAAAAAAAAAAGAAAAAGCCATTTTAGATATAATCAATTGATTATTTCAAGTGGTTACGAATAGCAGATATTTTATTTCTGTCATAAAATTTGACTCGTGACAATGTAATGTTTCATGTGAAACTACCCGATCAGAAGGAAATAACACAATTGTAACTCATGCTTATATTTTGTTACGAAAAATTTCCTATCACCTTTTGTTATAAAGTAGAATCCGTTAGGTGTTAAAATAACAAAAAATCTAACAAAAAATTCTCTACGAATATCACATTTATAACAAACGTTGATAGCAATATAACACGATCATAACAACTTAAGATAGCATAATTGACCCCAACATAGCTTGTATTACTTATTGTGTAATATCATCGATTTTAGCGTGCACGTCTAAACATAGAATAAGAGAAAAATAGAGCATACATTAGGGCGCTTTTTGCTTGGAAACAAAAAGCTTCTTGTAGCAAAAGCTTTTATAGCATTGCCAAATGATTGCATACATACTGGCTGATTGTTATTGTGATTGACACGCGGATTATTATTTGTCGATATTGCCCGCTTTGAACCTGGGTATTCTGAGTTTGATGGAGAAGTTTCCTGCATGAACTAACGACGTTGTTTTCGACTGACATTTCATGTTAGCATAATATTTCACGCATCCGGCAAGGGCAAAACGATTATAGATGCAGAAGTCGTTTCCAGAACGCACACATTGAACTTTGCCCAAGCCTAAGTGCTGTTTGTTTTCCTGGTGTCATACGCTTTGTTGTTATTCAGTTTTATTCACTAATACAGCTACCTATATGACGATAGACTGAATAGCTTTATAATATCCTTTCAGATTAGGAAAGAGGGACTATTTTTAGATTCTAAATAGTGCGCTTTGGCGCTCCTCTTGTACGTTAACGTGTTTTACATGGTTTTTAGAAATAATGTCGATGCGACATGGTATCATTGAGCGGATATTTTACGTACATTATTTTACGGAGAATACGGCAAATCTTATTTAGGATTCCGCATAGATTCAAAGCAACAAATGCCCTAGTTTTGAGGGTTCAAAATGATTCTCTTTTTGGGGATTTGTTATTGGCATTTTTGATATGGAGAAGACTAAACAAACCAGAACAATTATCTATTAGTCTATATCTATCAACTGCGCATATAACAGATATATGAGAAAATTCGAGAAAATTTTGATGCCTCGTCGATGGGACAAAAGTCGCGGTAGTTTAGAAATTCAAAAAACGCGCAAACTAGAAACCCACAAACTGGATAAGTTTTGAGTGTTCATAAAAACCCGCATAAATTGGAGCAATCGCACTGAAAGTCTTATCAAGATTCTCAAAATACACTGCGAAAATTTTGAAGATCAAAATAATATATCAGATAGTTTTTTGTGACCTGAAAATTCGCTTTCGCAATATGCAGCATAGATTAGAGGAAAATTTATTATTTAGACATTTGACTAAGCCATAAAAACTAGTTTAAAAATGCTATTTGATTTCAATTCGCGTTTCTTTATTTCATCTGGACTGCTTGATATTTCCTGCATACTCTTCGAAATAAATTTTATAGGAAAATTATAATCTTTAGAAAAGCTCTTTAATAACTTCACGATTCCAAAGCTTTTTATGATAATGGCTTTAACATTTATATCATACGCCTCCTATTCTAAGGGTGCTTACAGAGTGGCGGCGAGAAGCTGAGCTGGGGCTGGTACTAGAAAGAACTAGAATGAAATAATCGCAATTATAATGAAATCGACAGCAATGCGTAATAACTGAGAGAGTGGTTGCAGGACAGTCTTAATATTGTGGAAGTGTTATCCCATGCAAACGAAATGATTTGGAGACTCATAAATCATACGCCTCCTATTCTAAGGGTGCTTACAGAGTGGCGGCGAGAAGCTGAGCTGGGGCTGGTACTGACATTAGAGTGCGAGATGCGAGAAACCTGCTTGCAGTATATTAAATGGAGCCTGTCAGAGCGAAAGCGGGCAGTCGGCGCCGATCCGCTCGGCTTTCACTCTGACATCATCCATTTGGTTTGCAGCAAGCAGGTTTCTCGCATCTCGCATTCTAATGTCAGTTCCAGCGCCAGCTCAGCTTCTCGCCGCCACTCTGTAAGCACCCTAAGTTGTGTGTCAGACGAGTATCTCAGAAAATAGGCAATGTCATTCCTTAATCCAACTGCAACCAAGTAAGTCAATCAAACATCTCACTGACAAGTTCTCCGATCACTTGCATCTAAAACTTGTCTATACTCAAAACGCGGAATTTTGAAAATCCATGTGGAAAACGCGAATTGAAAATCAAAAACTTCGAAAATTCGCTTTAAAAAGTTGAATTACGACGCATAAAAAGAGACTTCAGTGTATAAGCAAATAGGCTGCATTTGTGTAACCGTAAGCCATGCGCCAAAACTACGGTAAGCCATGCGCCAAAACAACTAAAAAAAACTCATCTACAACCACCACTACCAAACAGTCTTCAACTTCAAGTTATGATATACAAAAGACAGCCGGCCCAAAAATGAATGCCGAACAAACAATATTCCACGTCATCTCAAAGCCATCAGTTGACGTACGCAGGGAAGAAATAAACAAGAACGAAGACGGATATATCAACGAAACTCGAAAACACAAAAAGCACTAAAAATTTAACAGCGACCACCAGAGCCAATCTAGCGATGATGATATGGACACAAACACGAGCGAGGGGGAAGGCAGACAGAATGATCAGCAAACAGAGAGTACACCCGACCAGCGATCCCACATGTTTTTGTGAAATGTCTGTACCAGAATAATTAAAATGTCTGTAAAAGTCTGTAGATGGTTGTGTAAATCCTATTTATACCAGGTTATCACTTTAAAAGAAGCTTGAAATTAGAAAAATATTGTGAAGGAATTGCTCGAATTCGGGTACAATTGTTCTAGAGCAATTTTGTTAAACACTGTTACTCTTTTAAAAGTCTGTAGATTTCTTATTACGTCTGTAGGAGACCATCAAAAGTCTGTAAAATACAGACATATCTGTAAATCTGGCATCGCTGCACCCGACCATCGCTCACCACTACACCGAGCAAAATTTACATTGAATTTCCATAAAAACGTCTTATGACTTTCAGACATAAGGATTTTAAATGGATTTTATAAATCTGTCTTATGATTTGGAGGGGAAATTTTCCAAATCCATCTCTTATTATTTTCATAAGACAGTCTTATGAAATTTATGAAAATGTCCGAATGAACGCCATAGGTGCCCATTTACGAAAATTGCTGACATTTATAAGTAGAAAACATAGTAGAAATAACGATTTCCATAGAACAGTCTTATGAAATTCATTACAATGTTCGAATGAATGCCATAAGTTTTTTATTTATGGATATTATTGTGCATTTATATAAAAAAAGAACATGGCTGACATTTCTCGAGCATTTGTAGTAGACAAAAAATCAACAGTAAAAATCAACCTTTATTAGGTTTTACACCAACCGACATAACCCCACAAAATGAGCCGAATGAACTTCGTTTAACAATTCTCGGTGGTTTGTTTACATGGGAGTTACGTGAGTTTGAATGTAACAGATGGCCACCCGTTGCACTCCAACTCACGCAACTGACAAAGTAAACAAATCACTGAGAATTGTCAAACATGAACGTCATTCCTCATGAGTTCATTCGTGTGGTCATCTTGTAGAACTCAATTCGGGACAAATTAACCGCCAAGTATAGATCCCTTCAGAAGATTGAAGAGAAAACTCTCCTTAAATATTAAAATTTGTACATAATGAGCAACGCTTCGTCAATATTTCTTGGGAAACTGGGCTTAGACAACTGGGAAACTGGACTTGACAACTGAATGATAATAATTGTTACTTCTCAAATGATTTTGATTATTATAAAATACGCGTCAGACACTAATTATATGCACAACATTTCATTTCAAATAATCGGATATCTTCTGTAAAAATCATAACCATGTAAACAGATTTAATGCTCACAGTAATTTATTCAATAACATAAAAACAATTTAAAAATTGTTGCAATTTGACTGAAAATCTCACTTCTTTTGTTTCAAACAGCGGTAATCAAAAAGTGCTGAAACTATTAACACCTGGTTGGTCGTCCAGGCCAGTACTGAATTCATAAGAAACAATTATGAACTTTTCACAAAAGTGACGTTTATGAAAAACAAAACACAATTTTATAGAATCAATAACAGATCTCATATGGGTTTCATGAGAAAAATTTATGAAATTCTTAAAGGCATATATTGGAGCGAAGTCATAAGACTGTTTTATGAAAAACATTATTTGTACGTCTATGGAGTACATGAATAAAGATCAATGAATTCATAAGCCTGCCTATGACATTCTAAAGCGTTCAATGACATCGTCAGAAGGTTGGTTCATATGCCAAGACTTATGAAATTCTCAGATGCTTTTTGCTCAGTGTAGGGTTGCCACCCCTCCGGGTTTGACCCGGTGACTCCGGTTTTCGGGAGCGATCTCCGGACCTCCGGGTTTTACATCAATTTCTCGGGGTATGCTGGGAAGAAGCATAATTTCATTTTTTTTTTTGGATTTAATTGATTCTTTACAAAATGATTCAAAAGTCAGAGTTAACCAATACTCTGGTTCAGATTTATTTTGCCCGACTAACCCTTCGTTTCAAGGTGACGAAGATGAGTCCACCGAATATTGCTGATGCTCAAAGCAATGAGAATAAAAAACAAATCAAATTTACTACAAATTAAGGAAAGTAATATTTCACTATATGCTTGAAATGGTACATCCCACTAAGTCGGTCAAAATGGTGTAAAAAGTTATTTTGCTGCAATTTTACCAAATCACTTCACTGTTAGTGGTGCTTATCACCAGTTGCACCAACCCAGTCACCAAATTTTCTGGCAGAGAACGTTCTGTCAGATTTCTATCAGTCTTGATTTAGCAGCCCTGTCAGATTTCTGCGCACATTCTGTCGGGTTAGCTGAGCTAGAGCGAGATTGGTTTCGCTCGCGTTTTATGGCAAATTCTGACAGGAACTGAGCAAAACCCTGGAACAACTCGGAAATAGAACGTGCAAAGATCCTGGCAATTCCTACCTGGTAGAATTTGACAACGAATCGAGCAAAACATCTGCCAAAGTTGTGGCAGGAAGTGTACAAAAATCCTGACCGTACATTCCTGGCTGGATTCTGGCTAAAATCGAGCAGCATCGGTTAGTTTAACCGCTTCTGTCAGAAACGGTTGTTGCATTTGAGTAAATTCTCTTCCAGAATTCTCGCACAAATCATGCAAAATGCTAGCAAAAACTCTGCCAGAGTCAATTTCGCTTTGCTCAACTTCTGCAAACTTTCTGCTAGGGCACGGTGACTGGGCAGGTATGGCAGATTTGTTCTAATCCAACTGACTAGGTCAACATCAAACGAGTTCTTCCCGTGTTACCACTCCTGCAACGACCTTTAACTGTTGCCTAGCGAGGTGAGTTTTGCCCCTTTGTTGCGACCTCTGGTGATGAATAACCGACACCACATAGTGTTTCCCATGTGATGCCGCAGCTCTGCCTCCTTTGCTCTCATTTTGCTGTTAGTTATGGAAGAGAGCATTGCTCGCTCGACTTATCCTCCACAGCGAGAATAGCTGGTGCTTTTGTATTCTTTGCACTTAGCCGGGAAGCTTTACGTTAACGTAGTATTAAAAAGCGATTAAGGTGCTCCGCTTTGATTCCAATTTCTGTCTAGTTCCACTCAAAATTCAACACCCCTCAGGTAAGTGAAAATCTCCGGGTCAAAGCCAGGTCAAGGTCCAGAGGTGGCAACCCTACTCACCACCAAGAAAGAAAATAAACACAAGAATCGGAAAGCAGTGCGCCCAGGATAGTCAATAGAAATAAGACTTGATGATTTATATTTTTTTATGTATTTTGAATGACTTTTGAATTTTTGAAACGCACATTATTTTCAAAAAGGCGAATGGCCCTGGAGGTTAAAGCCTTAATAAATAATAATAATAATAATAATAATAATAATAATAATAATAATAATAATAATAATAATAATAATAATAATAATAATAATAATAATAATAATAATAATAATAATAATAATAATAATAATAATAATAATAATAATAATAATAATAATAATAATAATAATAATAATAATAATAATAATTTGTTGTTGTTGTTCTTTATTAAAGACACTTTACACCAGAAAGGTGCATTCGTGTCGGAAAAAATAGTTTCAATTTCGCTTTCATTAACATTGAAATAATAATTTACAATTCAGTTTTTCTTCAAATTTTTTTATACAAGTTTGGTTCTTTAAGGAAGTTTAAAACATTCTGCTCACTGTCGTTGTCGTTGCATAACGCCGCTCGTAAACTCGTCGGCTCGATGTCGTGCTTTTTCCTCGTTTCGTCGTATATCCTGCAGTGAAGGATCACATGACGAACGTCTAAGGTGACTCCACAGCAGTCGCATACTGGTGGAGAGGTCCTCTTCAGCAGGAATTCGTGCGTCAATCGGGTGTGCCCTATTCGCAATCGCGTTAGCACTCGTTGGTCGGCCGAATTCTCGCGGTCAGTCCACTTTGTTGTGTTGAATTTTACTTCGCGTAGTTTCACCTCGGTGGACGCTGACCACCGCTGGTACCATCGATTTCGGATAGTTGTTTTGATTTGAATAACGGCATCTGCTCCGGGAACGGATATTTCCAATGGGGGAACGCCCCTGGCTTCTCCTGCAAGTCGGTCTGCCTCTTCGTTACCGCGGATGCCAGTGTGACCTGGAATCCAGCACAGATTGATTGGACGGTTCCGAAGCATGTTTTCAATCTGTTGGATCCACGGGTGCTGGGATGTGCCGGCTTCGATTGCTGATAAACAGCTAGCCGAATCTGACATGATCAGCAAATCGCTAGACGTGTGGTATGCTGTTAGCGCTGTTTTTATTGCAAATGCCTCGGCTGAGAAGACGCTGCATTGCTGTGGAAGACCTAGCGACTGTTGATAGTGTTCTCCGAAAACTCCCGCGCCGACAGCGATATCGTCTTTCGACCCATCTGTGTAGACGACTGTTGATCGGCTGAAACGTTCTGTCAGTAGCTCCTGGACGACTGGACGGACAGTGTCCGAAGGATCTCCGGCTTTTACGCGTTTCTTGATGTCCCACACGATCTGGGGTCTGGCTTCGTACCACTTTCGAGTAGTTAGCCGCGTGCGGGAGCAGATATTTGGAAGAGGCGTTCCGACTATCTCCATCAAACGACTGGAAGCTCTATGTACCAAGGGAAGAGCAGCATTATCCCCACTATTCTCTAACATACGGATAGCCAATCGTGCGATGGTTTGGAGGACAAGCAGATCGAACGGCAAAGTACCTGCTTCAGCCATAATGGCTAGAATTGGACTCGTGACGTATGCACCAGATGCAAACCTTACCATTCTGTTGTATGTAGGTGCGAGTGTTTGGACGACGGCATCTCCTCCTCTGCTTACGAGCCCCATGCCATATAGTAATCGAGAGGTGACAATTGCTGACCCGATTTGAAGTAAAGAAGCGCGTTGACCACGGGGTAGCTTGGCGCCAATCATCTTCAAGATACGCAGCCTGGATTCGCACGTTTTCTTCGCCATTTTGCAATGCGCTTTACAGTTGAGCGATCGGTCGAGAGTAACACCGAGGGTTCTCAGCAGCGTTTGTGTTGGAACGGCTACACCATCTACCTTTATCGCCTGTATGGGTTCACGGCGTACGTTAGGGCTGCAATAGAAGATGCTGGATTTCGTTGCAGATATCGTAAATCCAACACTTCTCGACCATTTATCGACGGCTTTCACTGCGGCCTGAAGTTTTCGGTGGAGCGACTGGTCTTTCTTCCCCCATTCAAGGAGCAGGATATCGTCGGCGTACAGCAACACTTGTACGGAATTCGGAACGACACGGAAGATGGGTTGGATAGCCACGAGAAATAGTGTAACAGAGAGCACTGAGCCCTGTGGTACACCGTTTTCCAGCGGATGTGCTGGCGACAAATGCCCCTCTACGTTGACCTGGAACGTTCTCTCTGCCAGAAAGCTGTTGACAATGTTTATCATCCTTCCGCGTATTTGCCATTTCTGCAGTGTTCGTAGGATGCCATATCTCCAAGTGGTGTCGTACGCCTTGGCCAAGTCTAGCGACGCTATCAGACAGTGCTCGTCACGGTCGGGTAATGACTTCTCCAGCTCCGCAAAGTATGTGTCAGTACCCCGACCGGATCTGAAGGCATGTTGTCGTTTGTCGAGACGCCCGTTCGACTCTAGTTCGGTGGTTAACCGTCGGTTGACAATTCGCTCGAACACCTTCGCCATACAACTAGTTAACGTGATTGGACGGAATGCAGCTGGACCCGCGTCATCCGAGCTTGGCTTTGGAATTGGTACGATGATTCCGGTTCGCCAACAGGGTGGGAATACGCCACTGCGCCATATTCTGTTGAAAAGTTCCAACATGGCAGTTTTCACAGACAATGGCAGTCGCTGAAGCATTGGATAGCCGATGCAGTCCGGTCCTGAAGAGCCACTTCTTCCTCTGTCCAGTGCCCACAGCAACTCATTCAGGGTGAAGTCCGAATTGTAAATATCATCGCTATCTGGCGAGAAGTTTATGCGGTTTCGTTCGGCCTTTTCTTTCTCCCTCTGGAACAACGACGAATAGCTGGAGGTTGCGGATCTTTCGCTGTAGTGTTGCGCCAGTTCTTCAGCTATTTCTTCTGGCTTATCCGTGTAACCATTGGACAGCTTGATGACAGTTGGGCGGTGTTGGCGTTTCCCTCTCAACGTGTTCACTGTCTGTCACATCTCCGACGTAGTTGAACTTGGAGATATCTTCGCGACGAAGTCTTCCCATGATTTTTTCTTGGCGTCATGGATAGACTTTCTTGCTGCTGCCCGTGATTCCTGGAAGATTTTCAGTGCATCCGCTTTTCGTGGGTCCTCTGCTGGTATACGCTTCAGTGCCCTAAGTGCTTTTCTCCGATTTTTGATAGCTACTTTCAGCTCCGGACACCACCACGGAACCGCTTTGGGACCGACTCTGCCGGTAGTGCGAGGTATCGCGGTGTTTGCTGCTCTAATCAACCGGTCAACGAAACAGTCGATTGATATTTCGACGCCCGGTCGAATAGCGTTGGCGGTCAATCGCTCGTAGGTTGTCCAATCTGCTTGGTCGTAAATCCATTTCTGTCTTTTCGTTGGGATAGTCGACAGTCCGGGAATGGAAACGAGGATGGGAAAATGATCACTGCTGTGGGTGTCCGGAAGTGTCCGCCAGACAAATTTCGAAGCCACCGATTCTGAGCAGATCGAGAGGTCAATAGCCGAAGTAATACCGGTAGCTGGATCGATCCGAGTGTGCGAGGTCGTTGAGGATGAGTAATCGTTCCGATAGCGTTTTTTCGGCGATGAAGTGGCCTAGTGCGGTAGATTTCGTAGAACCCCAGCAAATATGGTGCGCGTTAAAGTCGCCTAGTACCAGCACTGGACGTGGAAGCGTTTCGAGGAAGTCACCCAGCTGTTCTTGACACTGTTGAGTATTGGGAGGGACGTAGATCGATACCACCGTCATTTGTTGTGGCAGTTGGATCCGAACTGCGATTGCCTGTATATTGTCGTCGACATCGATTCGTTCGAAGGGTACACCATCCCGAATGGCCAGACCTACTCCTTGTTGCCAGTATCGACAGCTACCAGTTTTCAGCAGCAGGGTATAGTTGTTACCTATGAAATTTGCTGGAGCTACTCGGTTGTCCACTTTTGTTTCCTGTAGCGCTATCAGGTTTAGCTCGTGTTAGGCGATCAGCTGCTTAAGTTCACTGATATTGGAGCGGAGGCCCCGAATGTTCCACTGCAGTGCGAAACTTTTGCTATTGTGACTGGTGATTGTCGCGGACGAAGACGATGTTGATGGTGAACGTCTACGAGATCGTATTGGCTGGCCGACAGGGTTCCTCGACGTGGTTGGGAGATCGATGTTCTGAAGCTGCTGTTGTGAAGGGGATTGACAATTTCGGAACTGACCTGAGGAAGGTCCAGCCCCACAGTGCCAACCGCTGTCGTAGAAACTACACTATTATGCTCACGAATACCGACTGCGGTCGGTACAGGGGATAGACTTTGTGTAGTTCTGCTGATCTCCTTCTGTTCGTCGATCGTGGGTTTTTTGGTCTGCTGGTTTACAAGTTGTAGTGGTGAAATCGGAGTTCCTATCGGCCAAAGAGGTGAATTCACTATCAACGGGTTGGGGTATGACGGCCCCGATAGTTCCTTCATCCTGCTGTGCTTGCGTTGGAAGGAGTACTACACTTTCCTCTCTTCCAAACCGATCTATCTCGTGGACAGTATTCGTGCGTGGGTTGTCGTTGGTATCCAAACGTTGATGAAAATGAGAATTATCGAAGAGGCTGGCTAGGGGGCGTCTCGGTAATCTCAATTTCATCGTCTGAATATTCCATAGTTTCATTGGTGGTAGTGGAAGCGGTTCTTTTTGGTGGTGGGCTTAAGTTATCCGTTGAGGTTGTCGTTGGTTTGCTGAAAGGGGTGTGTTGTTTTTGTGATCTTCCTCGTTTTGAATCCGTATTTATCGCTGGTGAACTGTTCCTGGATCTTGTTATTGGCCCGGCCGTCTGATTCGTTGGTTTTGATTCTATACTGTGTTGTGGTTTTTCTTGGCTGGCGGACTGTTGTTTGATGTACGCCATCATTTGCTCAATTTTCTCGTCCTTGCGTTTGTTCTCTGCCAGAAGTTTAACGATCTGCTCATCCTTCTTCTTCATTGTCTGCTCCAGTTCTTTCAATTTATTCAGGATCTCGTTTGATTGCGCTGCAGCCTGGGCGTAACTTCCAAGATTTTGCTGTTCAGCTCGTTTGCGCGCTTCCGGGAATGTCAAATTGTCGCGGATTTTTATTTTTATGACCTCTACTTCCTTTTTGTAAATTGAACATTGGCGGCTTGTTGGTTGGTGATCACCTTTACAATTTAGGCAGAACTGTGCTGCTCGACATTTTTCTTCACCTTGATGTTCTCCAGAGCAATTACGACAACGTTGCGGGTAAGACAGCGAACACGAGTATGACCGTATTTGAAGCATCCATAACAAAGCATCGGGTTTGGGAAGTACTCCTCGCGAGAAAAGACTGTATGGTTGTATGGAAGAACAACTTGAAGAATACGTAGTTATAGTTACACTGGTGGTTCTTAGCTGAAGGGTGAAACTAGTGCTGATGTTTCGATAGTTATATACTGCATCGTTTTCCAAGAGGAACATTTTCGCGATTCTGTGTGGCGTACAATCGGCACCTCAACAAGGAATTACGATAAAATAATTTATTTTTGCTCTGACAGTCGGGTTGCACTAAAGAACTTAGATCGGCAGATTTGAGATCGAAATTAGTGTTGCATGTTGCATGCACTCACATCGAAGAAATGCTATCTTATCCTCACTAAACAAAAAAATCAAATATAGTTTATTAAATTTATTTTCAAAGCTAAGGTGGAATGTAATATACCCATTTTCCCCTAACGTTGTATTGTACTTAACACGTTTAAGGAGTTTGTTTATATTTTGTTTGTGCTAGATGTTATGCTTCACGGTGAACGTTGTTATCTTTTCACATTTTCCTTTTTTCAGGTGCAACTTCAAAGCGTATTGTCTTTTTTCTTTCCTCAATACCATAGTATATTGCATACCAGCTGGATGGGTTTGGGGTGAACATGGTTTCCTTAATAAACTTGGTGTAGTCGATATTGCGGGAAGCGGACCAGTTCATCTCGTTGGAGGAGCTTCCGCGTTTGCGTCAGCTATAATGCTTGGTCCTCGGCTCGGGCGCTATGCCAAGGGTATAGAGCCTTTACCGCTGGGGAATCCAGTCAACGCTTGCATGGGGCTGTTCGTTTTGTGGTGGGGCTGGTTGGCGTTCAACTCAGGTAGCACTTATGGAGTGAGTGGAGCAAAATGGGTATATGCGGCACGGGCTGCTGTAATGACCATGATGGGATCATTTGGCGGTGGATTTTTCAGCATTATGTAAATGTTTTTGTTTATTGAAGTTAACGAAACTTGTCATCATGTATTTATTGTTTGCAGATATTCAATGCTTCGTAACGAAGGACGGCTAGATATTGTTGATCTTATCAACGGAATACTGGCATCATTAGTATCGGTGACTGCCGGTTGCTTCTTATATCACGCATGGGAATCTATCATTATAGGAGCGGTGGGTTCAGCCTTGTGTTGCGTTAGTATGCCTATTTTTGACAAAATGGGCGTCGATGATCCAGTCGGTGCTAGTGCCGTTCATGGAGTTGCTGGAATTTGGGGTAGTATATTCTTTTTATACATAATATTCAGTTGGATCGGCAGTTTCCTTGCAGGTGTTTTGGCAGTTGGTTTATTCGCCGACAATCCAATACCGCTGACTACTACAAAAGGCAGATTGGGACTGTTTAAGGGTGGTGGTTGGTACCTACTTGGTGTTCAGTCACTTTCCGCCCTATGCCTGGGTTGTTGGTCAATATGTACAACGCTTGCACTTTTGTGGATCATCAACAAAATAGTGCCAATCAGGATGGACCCGAACGATGAGCTATTAGGTGCCGATCTCATGGAACACCGAATAAGACATTCACAAGTAAGTAGACTCACTTATTTGCTACCGTGGCATTATATTCTGCGGCATTACAACACATACATTTGCCAATATTGTACGTTGTGCGTTTTGCTGATTTTTTATTGGAACTACCTTAACTAGATTCGGTTGAGGTGGATCATGAAAGAAGCTTCGTTTTTATGTATATTGTAGGTATATGTAATAGCGCAGATATTGTGTGGAATGAAAAGTCTATAAAACGATGAACCATATTATCAAGAATTTAGAATTATCTAGAAATGGAATATTTTTAAACTTTCTTCCTTCAACTCCTTTCTCTCTTTTGAGTACTATGGCACTTAATATTGAAAAAATATGCTTCACCTTTCAGTCCCTTGCTAATTAAATGCCGTAACAAAAAGTTCACCCCAGTTGGTCTGAGTTCAATCCCAGCCAATGTCGTTGAGATTTTTCTGGAGTGAAAAAAATCTGTGGTCACACCTTCCTTCGGAAGGGAAGTAAAACCGTTGGATCCATGAGTTGATGGGTCGATACCTAGTCCAGATAGTGGAGTCATTTTTCAAGCGTCGATGTTTGGCCTCGTAGCGGAAATAGGCCGAGAGAAAATAATTAGAACAAGAGATCACTTTCAAAAGTTGTTGATACATTTGAATATACGCACGGTGTGTTTGGTAGAACAAGTTTATTTGAAAAAAAAAAATCGGCATCTCTAAAACTTCAGTATGTGATAGAATGGACTTTTCTCTTTAATTTGCAACCAAAAGTAAAATAATCGGTCGGATAATCTGATGGGAAATTTTATTGTCTACAACTACGTAGGAAACCGTAAATCGATCTAAAATCGTCCGGGAAAGCTATTCAAACTTTGTCAAAGTTTTATATTTTCATTGGGCCTGCTGGTTAACCTTCTAGTGCCCAATTTTTTCTGACATTAAAAATGTCTTACTCCACTATCTGGGACTAGGTGTCATTCTAAAATCCAAACTATCTCCTATGTAACGAAACTATGTAAGGTTTGCACGCTTATAACTCCGATATTACTAGATGGATTTTAATCATTCATACACCAACCGATTCAGAAACACCTAACATAAATATTGGTAATAATTTAATATCTCCCCAATAAAAGTAGACTTTTGGAAATTGGTAAAATTAAAAAGTTCACGAAAAAACGGGAAAATTACCATTCGTGAGGCAGATTTCTCAGACACAGCCGTCATTAGAGGGTACCTTAGTGGTTCAATCAAACACGAAAAGTCATAAATAGAAGCGACGCATGTCCGTTTAAATCAGTTGTTGCTAATATCCCATACGAGCAACATCGTCTCCGGGCTATGCAATAAGCGCTATCTTTTACTTTACTTTATTTTTATTAACGTGACTTTAAATTAATTCATTCTTCACGTTTCGTTTATACATTAAATTACATTGCATTTTACAATATTCAAATATGCGTTAATAGATTTTCTTCTATTAAAAATTTAATTAATCTCTTTTCATTATCTGGCCCTAATATTTCTTCTATAGTTAAATGATTCATGATGCGTTTTCTGGAAAGTGATGATAATTAGGTCGTCTGCATACAGAATTATCTCTGTGTCGCCAGGGACAGCTTCGCGGATTGAGTTGATAGCTATGTTTAAAAGGGTCGGTGCAATGACTGATCCTTGCGGAATCCCATTTTCAAGAGGCCGTTTGTTGGAGAGTGAACCATCGACGAATAGGGGAGACCGGGGCTAGTTGGTGGTGTTTTCAGTTTTCATTTTTTACCGCTTTGATTTTGGTAGATCTTGCAAAATAGAACACGTTGCATGAAAGGGCAGACTGTTGGCAACATCTCTGAATTTTATGAAAATGTTTCATACGTTGTCTTTATTTCTAGAGAAAAAAAATATGTGACGCGGAAAAGCCGCCAACTTACCCCAGCCCCGGGGTAAGCTGGCGGTATGTGTGGGGTAAGATGGCGGAATGCCAAAAAATAAGCAATCAAATGGAAATTCGATTACATCAGTGGTCCTTATGAAATGTGCCGATTGTCTTTTCAATAAAACTGTATATTATTCGACACTTTTCATTATATTTCAGTCTCAATACCCTGTCATTTTCACTTCGACGCGTACTCCATATTCAAAAGCAAATTTTCGAAATTTTTCAGGCAATTGGTTGAAATAATTGTCCCCTGCATTGACGAGAGATACAAGAAAAAGTTTCTCTTACTTTGGAGTGAAGTCGAGAAATGAAAATATTTGATGACTATTTTTGCACTGTAAATAGTACCGCCAACTTGCTCCGTGTGCGTCACCGCCAACTTACCCCAACCGCACTTTTTATAAAAAAGGATTAAAAAAATTACTTTTGTGTATGGATAGGTGTAATATCTATACGGATACTGAAAGCTCTTTTCACGCATTTTCGAAAAATATAATCATTCGGGGAATATATTGAAAACCACCTTAATTAACACAAAATGTTTAAAATTAAGAAAATTTCCAAAGTATGCTCAAAAACACAATATCACCCACAGCTTCTATAAAACAAAATGTTTAACACAAAAACACATTGGATAATGCGTTTCACATTACTTGACGTTCACAACTAGAGAGAGCGCTTTATGTCTAATAGAAACGGAGAAAAGGAGATTCCGCCAAGTTTTTAAAAATCGACGTTCACTCAGCAATCAACAAGCTTGCCGTAGAGTACACAAAATATAATACGTCTTTTTGTATTTCCCTGGCTATCGTCGATTCGTATACAAAATAAGGTAAAATAATTGAGTTTGCCGTGTTTTTGGTTGGAAAAAGTTGCTAGTTTTGCATAAGCATAAGTATAAGCATACGAGATCAGAAAAAGTGCTAGTTTTGCATAAATGAAAAAGTATGAAAATTCTCGTGTCTGACGATAGCGGTTTGTTTTTCGTTTTGTTTCTCAAGTTGTTCCAAGTCTATCGATCAATTAGTCTCCAATATATCTTGCCAACAAGTTGCAAAAAACAGGACTTTTGGAAAACCTGCGGAGGCGAGTTATAGCGGTCTGCGTGCAACCATGTTCATAGCTACCGAAAAACTAAACTGATGCGTATTCCGTTAAAAACTCTCATAGCGGTAAGCTTGAAGCTAGTTGGTACCGCCGCACGGTACTATCTTTGATTTTAGGCCTGAGTTTAGTCCGGTCTAACACGTTAGTACCTGTCATTGCAGAAATGGCTGCATCCTGAAGCCATATGAAAACAGTGTAAAGGGGCGCCATATTCCTCTTGCATACATCTCAATAATTTAAATCAACTTTTCAGACCTTCATGTGCAATATTATGGCCCATGTTGCACACAAACCATATGAGGGCAAGTAAGCAAGTTTTATCCCGTACGAAAAACAGGTATAATCGAGTTTTAAATGTCATTTTTTCATATTCTTTATCGTCCTATACATAAGGTGCTGCACGCTCATTTGAAAATGCCATGTCGAAGAGTTATATTTCAGGTTAGCAGAAGTCGAATCATTTTGAAACTAACCATAGAACGAAATTTTATAATTGGATGCAGAGCTGCATTAAATAAAAATTGTTTTCGTTTGTTAGTTTACTTATGGCTATCAAAATTAGTGAAGCTTTTTAATTTACCCACAATTTTTTAGTTAGTTTAACTAGAGGAAAAGAAAAGAATATATAATCACAATGTGTACCCTACTTCTACTTGTTCTACTCTTCTCACAAAGAACACAATAAGCAATTGGATGTTTTCTTATATTTTACTGCTTTCGAAAGAATCCAAACTAAGATCAAATAAAAGATTGTAAATAAAGCCATGCCATACAACCTAAGTAACACTATGACGGCAAACAATCTGCTACAAATATTCTCATTTTGATCGTTATTTAAATAATATTGAAGCTTGCTTATATTGTTTCACTATTTATAATTTTCCATCAGATCTTAGACGATTAGCATTTTCACTGTAGAACAAATTGTCGTTTAATTCTTAGTGATAGAACAGAAATGCACAGGGTTTGAAAGAAGTTTTGAAAGTTGAGACTGGACAAATGACTTGGAAAAATGACACAAAAAGTTGAATGCGGAAGAATCGCCTAAATCGTGTCGGAACTTAAGGGGGTTGTGTAAAGTATTATCGGCAAAAAATTGGATTCCTTGATTTTTTTCCGATGCAATGATTGTCTATTCAGTCAGGTGACACGTCGAAAACTGGTTTTGCGGTGTACACCATAACTCAAAATCTTCTAGACCAATCGTTGATACATTTGCATAGTTGTTTTTAACATCACTCCACAAGTAACTAATGGAGCTTTTATTTCTTGGCCGATGGTCGAACTTTTCGTAGCACTTTAAAGCCAAAGTCCGATTATTGCTAAAAAACGATGAAAAGGCTATTGCAAAAATAATAATATCAAACATTTTGCAAAAAGCTTTAGTAGTTACCTGGGCAATGATGTGAAGAAGAAAAACTGTGCAAAATTCAGTACGATTGGTCCAAGAAATTTTGAGTTACGGTTTACACCGCATTTTGTCGAGGTGTCTCCTGAAGATTCACTGTCTGCATCAAGTGTCAGGTTCAATTTGTTAAGTTATATCTGTCAATTGATTATCAGACAGATTGCAGACTATAGGAATTTCGTTGAATTGAACGTTTTAGCAATCCAATATGTTGAAAACTCAGCAATTTGGATTTAACCCATTTGACAGATTTACTTCGTTGAAAATCAGCTTTTGAAGTTGTCAAATTCTCAGCTCAATTACTGAACTTTTGGTATTTCAGGATTGATTAGGTAATCGTGCTGATAATTTGAATTACTTCATTTTCAGCAAAGTAGGTCTGCCAAATTCTATACTCATGGTTAGTGGAGTAGGTGGGTAGGATGGTATAATAAGCCCCACCAATCTAAAATATCAGATTTCTTTTCCAATGACCACATAATTATCTGAAGCAAATAAATATTTGTTTTTGGCTTTTTCATGTGCTGCAGAGCAGCAACTAATACAAACGTTTCCAAAAAAGGTAAGCTTCCATTATTGTTCTTAAGGATTTGATTTAATTTGAAATAGTCAGATTTGGCTGAACTGTCTGACTACTAAATATAATGTTAGTGAAGTTTTTTCAGTCCTTGGAGTGGCTAGAGACTAACAATACAACTTTATAACGTTCACGATAGTATGCACCATTATTAGCAAAATAGTGAAATAATGTTGTATACCATGTTCACACTACAGAGTTAAAACATGTTATAATAATTAGCAACAAGAAAAATGTCATCGAGATAGCGTTAAAACACGTTTTTACTTGTTGTGTGAACGTAGTTTTAGCCACTTGAATCTTAAATAATTCTAATGTCGCTTTGTTTAAGCTAAATCGAGGATTTCAAAATTATTTTAACAAAATTTAAATACGTCAGACTATTAAATGGCATAAACAGTGGATTTTCTATTAACCTCATTGTACGGTTTTTAACATTGCCGTGTACTGCCGATCAGAACGCAGTAATGCAAATGGCAGTATCATGTTACCGGAAAAAGACCTCTCTTCGGCTTTCTTCTGGATCAATATGGCTCTCTTTACTCGCAATATAGATGGCAATAAATAAGCCAGTTTTAACAGGTAGGAAAGACAAGCACCGTCGAACTATATTTACCTGTATTTTGATTTCTCTGTTCTTTCCTTCTCTCTACACGCTTGATTCCAATTGCTCATCGAAGAGGAGCACAGGAGAGCATGTGGATAAATCGAATCGATTATGTCATATTCAGATCAAAGTTGTTTTTGCGAATTCGAATCAAAACTGCAATAAGAATTGTTTTGATTATTTTCTTTTACGTATCGCTGTGAGAATAAGTGGGATCATTTTATTCCTTAATATAAATCAATAACATGTTATCACGAATTATTGCACATATACTGCCGTTCTACGCATAATTGTCCCATGTATATAGGGAATCCCATAGAACATGGGACAAATATGCTTATAACGGCAGTATATCTGTCGTATCTCACATCAAAGAAAGTGAATAACGAAAAAAATAGTTTTTTTTTCATTGGATAGATCCAAATAAATAACAATCGGATGTAGATCGTAAAATGCACTATTTTATAAATTTTCTTATTTTCACTACCAGTTCACAAATTGAATCAGAATGTTAACTGCTTACAAAGTAACTCTATAAGTACCCTAAGCAAATATTAAATAAAAGATTTTAAATATACGCATTATATTCCTATATGAATAAACTCACATAAAACATCCAAATAAAAATATTTTATAATTGATTGCGAACGCAACGGCGATCAATATATTTGTTCGTGAACATATATTACTAGGATGCTTAAAACTTTCATTTCTGTTTATTTATAAAATCGTAGAAATTTTGTTAGCAAATAAAATCGTTCCAATCTGCATTGATTCATTACATAAATATGCAATCAACAATATGAAATATAACACTTGTGATCATTCTGTCAAAGTTTAATTTATTGTATGACCTTTGTTTACTTTTTATTTAAGCTTCGCTGAAAAAAACGTGTACAATTTTAATTTGAAGATTGTGATCTAACCTTTATTTATAATTGATATTTATTCCAAACTTGTGAAAATTAGCTTGAAACGAATATAAATATTCTCCCCCCGTGTCGACAGGTATCGTGTTCAATTAGAATGATATTCACAGTTCTTTTTGAATTCAAATTGAAATATTTCAACCAATTTTTTAATCAAAGTTTAAAATAACTATCATGGCACCAGTTACAAACGATGGTTCAACCAAAAGAGATTATAACTACTAGAGGTCGCATGTCGCTGTTAACACTGAAAATTTATCATCTCGCTCTTACATATGCTAGGCCCATTAGTTTGACACATATTGCCCGGGTTTAAACCTGTCAAAGTAATGGGATATAATATGCTAGAGCGAGACCCCATGTTTCAGTCCGTGAATACATGGAGACAATAGCGCTTTGCTCCCTCTAGTGGTTATAATCTCTTTTATTCAACCCCTTCAAACTTATTTTCTGTTGTGCATTAAATATTATGTCACTACAAAAAGCTATACATCATCGGCCAACTATAGACTATCCACCAAGTTAAAGTTCTAAGTTCAGAAACATATCAGTTACATGGTGACAAAATTGTTCTCACACGCTATGGAACGAGACATATGACGAAGAAAAGTTATTTTACTGCAAGAAAATATCGGAATGTAAAACAATTCTCCATGTTGTCTAATTTACTCATTTTCTTTAACATGAATTTGTTGTTTTTTAACATTGTCGTGTATCGCAGATCAGAACGCAGCCATATAAATGACAGCATCGTTGGGTTAAAGCTTACAAAATAGTGTAGGCCGGTTTAAAAGTTAGTCCGGTTTAAATATAGTTAGTACGCGTTTAAGCTTACGGCTATTAGAAGTATATTTCTCGACAAACATATGATTACGGCCTAAAAGCCAACTGTCAAAATCCACTTTGCATGGAAATTCCGGACAAATCGTTATACGCCAATCACAGATGTTGATAGTAAATAAAAGAGAAAAGTTTGCTCTTTCATAAACTGTTGTGAACTGTGTTCGACTAGTAACGGTGTGTCTGGAATTTTCATTCAAAGTGGATTTTGACAGTTGGCTTTTAGGCCGTAATCATATGTTTGTCGAGATTTGTAATAGGGTGATGAGCTTATTATCGCTCTGTTTCTATTACTACGCTACCCATTTTAAGCCGTTGGTTAGAGCAGTGTCTGCCATCTTTGTTCAACGCATTGAGTCAAATGGTATCGCAACAATAGGGGCACTCGATTCGTGTTTTCGTTGCGCTCAAACACGAGAATTTCACTGTTTTCAGCGCATGTATGTTATTATCTTGGTAATTAACAACAAAGTAAAGCTGTTGATGCCAATTTGTACGCACTCCATTGTTTGTAGGCCGAGTAAATAATGAATCAGTGAGGCGCCCTCCTTAGTATGGTGAAAATAGGCACTTCACCATACGTTTTAAAATAGAAAAATGTAAAAAAATGATTTTTTGAAACCGCTTTTGCGGAGGACCCGTTAACGTTTTTTTTTTTTTGAAAATCCGGCTACCTACGTCTACAGATTCGCTGTAATTTAATTATTGTGGAATTGAATTATTTCGAGCATCTTTTGCATTTTTGATTCACACAATCAAACACTGCGTAATCATTTTTTACAATCTTTAAAACAAATATTTTGAACAACTTAGAAGAATGAATAGGAGAGTTAATCATTTTTTTTGGTAAAAGTGACTCGGGGATTTTTCTCAGAAAATCAGTAAATAAGCGCAACTTGCATGGGATTGTTTCACTTTACTGACTAGAAATTGCATAGTTGAACTTAGTGTAAATAATTAATTTAAAGGCAATTGTAAAAATCAGCTAATGAAATCTCTCTAGATAAAAGGCTGGGTAGTGAATAATTGATCACACAAAGCGAACGTGAATCGTCCATCCGTAGTTTTCACAAAAACTATTGACATTTAGCACTGACCAATAGAACGGACGCTTGTTATATCCTTGAGCATAACCAGTTTGTAACTTCTACGATAATAATGGTTGATCGTCGTTCAAGGCTCAAGGGCTGCCGAGGTCAGAATTTAATTAACCAGTAGTTTAGAATTTTACCACAATCCACCACAAGTGCCTTCATTACACGTTATAATATTTCAGATTGGAATCTCGAGAGCTCTATCAGCGCTAGCACCTCTGAAGGTTGATTTGGATGATGTCATAAACGCTCCAGCTATCGGAAGAAACCCTGGCCATGATCAGTGTGTGAATGAAATTCGTGCCGCCAGCCAAAAGCTTTACGAATGGCGAGCATTCATGGACAAAATGTCCCCCCAGAAGATTTTAAAAGAAAACAGTACTTCCCACAACGTGGCTTCAAATAAAGATTCGTTTAAACTTCGTAAACTGCAGCGAAAAAATAATCCGTCATACGCTGATAATTACGGATATGACGGAAAATTTACCAACAATGTCGCTGGTGGCAATAAGCCATTTGTAATCACTGGAACGAGTGAGAATAGTACGCATCAAGAGAGAAACGACCAAAACTTCGCATGGATTGACTAAATAAATATAGATTTAATATTTAGATTATAAGAGAAACTGTGGGTAACCCATACATATGGTTTATATTAGCATGCAACTATTGTTTTTAAAATTTATTTTTATAAGTATAGCATATAACTGTTTATTTATAATTTTAGACTCACTAGTTAGCTCTTAAAAATTATCAAGTATCAAAAATAAAGAAAAATTGAAATTAGAAAGTAAAGCTTCGTTCAGACATAGGACAATGTAGGCCGGTAGGTATTTAGCCCGATTTACATATAATGAATCAATTATTGAAATTTTGTTTAGTGAAATTCGAAACACTGTCGCTCCCCACCATTCTAAAGTGTTGTTCTGCCGGATCCGGGATCTTTTAAGCAAGTTGTATCTACCTCTGTAGCATGTCATTTGCATCAGTTGCTGCTCCTTGATTATTCTAAAATTTCTGTTTCAAATTTGAGATTAGCTACCCTAAAAACATTAAAAATACGTGGTTCTATGACAAAATTCTCGTAAAATGTATTTATGGTCGCTTTTCTTTTAGGGTGGAAGCACTGTTTGTTGGGGTAAAACTGACATGCTGTTTAATTGGCTGTACATACACTAGGCATAAAATTGTCCGTCCAAGCAGATGTTAGCAAAATGCATAAATTTCGAATGGGTATGCATTCAAAGGTCTTCTTTATTTGTTCTTTTGACCTCCGTCGACTAAACAAACACTGCATATTTAATAAACTTCAGTCGACTATGTACTGCAAGGAAACTTTGTTAAAACACATAAAACAGGCGTTAAAAAATCAAATCCGAAACACCGAGTCCATAATTATAACATTGAGAGCGGAATAGTTTTTGTAAAAGTTGCTATTACCTACAGCGTGCCTTTACCAACACCAGTATCCAGTTTCATTGCCTCCTTTTTTCATTCACTTTCAGGCTGACTGAAGTTTCACGCAGAAACGAATGTATTCAGTTCAGAGAAAATATAAATTAAAAGCGTTCTTTTGATATATGTGAACAAATTCAGAAGGTGCCATGGCATCTTGTACATTTTAGATCATAAATGAACTGCATAATCTATGTCTGATGCACAGAAACGAAATTCCGTTTGAAACTTAAATCGAATTTGAACCGAAAACAACTGAATGAATGCGCTGCACCGAACTAATGATGCACGATGTTCCTAATAAGATGCTAGCAAATGAAATCAAAATCAAACAGATATTACCTTAATCTCGATTTTTTGTGAGTGAATCGGACATGATTCGCTCACTAAACTGAATCGGTTTACCCATCTAGTTGGAATCGTTTTCTTGGGCTTTTCCAACCCCAGCCTATAAATTCGAATTCAAAATGTATATATGTAGGTCCTAACTTGAGTCATAATACTTAATAGGTACGCATAAATTTCGTTGCCATTCTGCATTCAACATACCGCTGAATGATGGGCCAGAAGGGGGTGGCGGACCTATACGCAATAGAGTGGGACATGGTTATATGAAAAAAATAAAATTTGGCTCCGAGTAACTTTTTGGGTTCCATTTAGCTCCCAGAACTACCCAAATTTTTAGCTCGATTGGTGAAACTATATTTTTGCGCCCACTGTTTAAAGTTTACATGGGATTTCGTATGGGGAAATTGTCTTTTGCAAATTAATTCTTTCAAGAGTCGCCCGTTATCTCCTATAAATAAGTAGATGTCTGATTTTTATAGGAAATTTGTCAAGGAAACAAAGTCTAGAAGACTGCAAAACGATCTGATACTTGTGGAAAAAGTTAGTAAGTAAAAACCGATTGATGCCCTGAAGATTGATGAAAATTTCACTTTTCATAGCATCACTGCATATACAAAAATTTTAACTTTTTCTTATTATGTACAAAAGAAGCCTCAATTTATCCCTCAAAACCTTTCGAAGTGGCCAATTACTATAGATAAACGATTTAGACACATTAAGAGAGGATTAAAACAAAATTGCGTATAATTGGACTACCAGCAGCAGTGGTGCTAGAAAAAATGAATATTTTATCAATCGTCAGAGCATCGATCGGTTTCTGCTTAATAACTTTTTTCTCGAGCGTCAGATCGTTTCGTGGTTTTCGAGACATTGTTTCTTTGATAAATTTCCTATAAAAGCCACGTAACGATTTATTTTTAAGAAGTAATGGGCGACTCCTGGAGAAATTATTTTGCAAAAGTTCATTTTCCCATACAAAATCCCATGTAAACTTTAAACAGTCGGCGCAAAAATATAGTTTCACCGATCGAGCTAAGAATTTCCACAGTTGTTCTAGGACCCAAATGGTACCTGAAAAGTTACTCGGAGCTGGAATCTAATTTTTGTCCCACCCTAATACGCAATTCCAAGTCAGAGATGAGCGTTAGATTATGATTATCATTTCAAACTACTATATTAACTCTCGTCTGTATAAATTGCATTTTATTAGCACTGTTCAAACCCCATACCGTATGTTTGAGTATATTTGAGGCGTGTTGGCTCTTTTGTGTTTGATGAAAGGATTCTTCGGGGCGGGGTACGCATCCAAAAGGGAGGGTGCATGGAGCAAAAACTAAACATTCCGCCTCTCCCCGAAAATATTCAGAAAAAAATTAAATTCTTATGAATAACAAGTATGAAAGATGACGGAAAAAATTCGAATTATCCTGAAAAACTTGCATCAAACTTTTGTCTAGTGGATACACAAGACAACGTTCGAACAATTGGATGTGAAAATGTTGTAGAAGATATTATTTATTTATTTATTTATTTATTTCATCTTCGACAGTTGTCGCACAAATATAACTTAATAATAATTCATCCTAAATTTCTAATTGCTTTTTTAAAATCTTGTTTCGTCATATTGAAAATCGTAAAGGTGAGTTGAAGGGGTAGATAGGCGAGGTAAATGTTTCCGGATTTTGCAATAATGCTCTATGAGAACAGTACTTGCTCACTATTGGTTGCAACGATCATAAACTACGGATACAATACTTACACAGGTGCTCAGTTATAAGCTTTTAGTGAGAAGTCCATATGCTGTGTTCATCTGTGCAAGAATCGAGTGAATCTACAGTAGTATAGAACGAAATGACGAGATAGGTTAATCAATCTAATAAATATGTACGAATGTTTGCATCCATTTTTCGTTCTCAAGCAATATTATCGCACGAAACCTAATGTTGCAACAACGCGTAACACTTTTGTCATTCTACATGATTGGTTATGTACTTTGCACACGCAAGCGTGGTGTGCGATGAACCGGCAGAAAGACATCAAAAGCTAATCAGTCTGTTTTCAACAATCAACGCAGGCGATGCACATTAATGCGTGCTCGTTCTGTGATCAAACTGCACACTTCCAAACCAACAGCCAGCATGGTAAGTTTTTCTATAATTTTACTGCAGTGAGTATTTTTCTATCTGAATTATTGAAGAAAATAAATATCGCAACTCACTATTAGGGGGATTAATCATCGATTCGATGATATCAAATAAAGGGGAGTTCATTCCAAAACATCACATGGCTAAAATCAATTGCTTTGTCGCAATGTATTGTATTTCTGCAATGCTCAAAATAATTACTTTCGAATATTCTGACGCTCAATCATAAAATCTATATAGTTTACCCACCGATGAAAATATCGCCATCTTTAGTTTTCAGGAAAATAGGTGCTCTACAGGTATGACTATATTTTAAAAATACGTTATGAAATATTATTGTTTAAATTAATGCATTTTGCACTTTTTAGGAGTTGAGTATGTCGGAGGCGAATTGTTTCGGATTAGTTGTATCATCCAAACAAAATCAAGGAATAATAACTCTCCGAGCTCTCGATCGAAGCAGTTCGTTTTCTGGTGCCGTGCATAAAGTGAATAAGAATGTATATTGTCAGTGAAGGTCAACCATCGTTTGAGGCAGTCTTTGCTCGCCGGTGCCCAGACTGGTAAAGTGAATACCAGAATAAGCGGACACGCCGCTACATAAGCTAAGTATTTTTTTTCTTTCATTTCCTTTTCCCAGATCAGTCTCTATATCTTTCCTTTCCCCTGAATATAAATTTCATTTCTCGTTTACACCACATGCTATCCTCGTGCCTAAATGGCCGAGGGCGAAGTAACATTGGATGGGAATGATATTCCCATGGATTTACCGGTTAAACCTGAAATTACTCCCTCCCCTGATTCCCCCAGTCCTCCTCGCATTAAAACATACGCACCCAGTTGAAATGGACCCTGGGTGGTCTATTTCAGGCCCATCACAAAATCGCTTAATATTTTAGAGATCTCACAGGAGCTGACTGCTAACTACCCGGCCGTAGCTCAGATAACACGTGTTAGAGCTAATAAGATATGCATATCAGTGAATGACCTCGACCAGGCAAAGCAGATTGCTCGCAGCGAGCGTTTTACTACGCAATTTAAGTCTATGTACCTTGTGTGGCAGTGGAGATCGATGGGGTCGTCGCCGAACCGGGTTTGAAGTGCGAAGACGTGTTGAAGTACGGATTTGGTAGCTTTAAGGACCCCTCACTTCAACATGTGAAGATTCTGGAATGCAAGCAATTGTATTCAACAAAAACCTGTATTAATCCACCTAGAGGTGCAATTGTGCCTTTCTCATTTCTACAAACTATGATTTAATAGCTGGTTCGTACAATATAACATTATGGAAATGTCTTTCATTCTTATTACACTTGATAAGTATATATAAGAGCACCTTTTTGCATTCATCGCGGTATCGGTTTGAATCGGAGTTTTCTATGTAATCGCACTCCACAACCCGTAACTCCGGAGCTGGAAGTCGGATGGAGATTGAATTTAATATCAGTTTCCGGGGACGCAACACCTTTCATTTGAGACTAAGTTGATCAAATCGGTCTAGCCATTTTCGAGAAACCAATATAACCGTTATTCTGAATTTGGATGCTTCCGGATCCGTCGATGGTGGCCAGTGTGGCCAAAGAGACCTTGAATGACTGTTGGTGACCTAGATCTACAAATTCAACAGTTGTGTTTACATTTTGGAAAAAAATCACCTTTTTACATTCATCGCAGAATTCGTTAGAATCGGGATTTGCTGCGTGATCGTACGTATCACCCTGTAATTTAGGAACCAGAACTCGGATCCACACAAAATTCAACAGCAGCTGATGAACCTTTTATTTAAAATCAAGTTTGCCAAATCGGTTCAGAAAATTCCGAGAAACCGATGTGGACAAATCAACAAATTTTGTTTTGTAACCATACTCTTCAACTCGTAATCCGGAACAAGATGTCGGTAGAAAATGAAATTCAATAGCAACCTATGGGAATATTATACCTTTCATTTGAATCTTAGTTTGTAAAAATCGGTTCAGCCATCTCCGAGAAACCGATGTGGACATTTTGTTAACAAATCCGCACATACACACACATACAAACATACATACATACATACATACATACATACATACATACATACATACATACATACATACATACACACATACATACACACATACATACAAACAGATATTTTGCGATCTCGGCGAACTGAGTCGAATGTTATATGAGACTCGGCCCTCCGGGCCTCGGTTAGAAAGTCGGTTTTTGGAGCAATTGCATAACCTTTTTATATGAGAAAGGCAAAAGAATAATATTTAATTAGCTTAATCAGCATGAGTTCAATGTTATCTTCATGTGATTATATTTTGAAATGTTGGGGGAATGGGTTTGAAAGTGGAGGGAATGGGGGTTAGTAGAGTGGGAGTGGATGGTGCATCAGAAATCCTTCATCTTATTTCGGTATACGGGGTGGATGAAGGAAATGCGGGCGTGAGGGTGGTCCAAGGGGAGAGGAGTGATGAAAGAGGGAGGTGTAAGGGCAAGGCAAGGGGGGAGGGGCGGCGACGCAATACTCAACTGCATATTTTGCCTTCCATTTGAGACTTGGTTTGAGAAAATCGGTTCAATCATCACCGCAGAACCGATGTGACTTTAATTGTGGAATATGCCCGGAATTCCGAACTTCCGGAATCTTCGATAGTGGACAATATATTCAAAGAATGTTTGATTGGCAATCAGTGATCTAGATCTGCGATTAGAAGTAATTTGGTGAACATTTCAATAGTTTTAGCCTCTGAGGTATTACGATTAAACCGATTTATATGGGAAATTCCAGTGTATCCTTACTAGCACCCCTGTAACTTCGGAAGTAAGAGTCAGAACCGAATAAAATTCAGCAGCAGTCAACGGTATTACTGTATCTTTCATTTGAAATCAAGTTTGTAAAAATCGGTAGAGAATTCGTTGGGAAATGGGTGCGATATTAGCTTAGGAACTTGGCGGGTTCCCCGGGGGCGTCATGAACCGTCATAGGTGGCCAATGTGGTCAAAGCTGCTTTAATTGATCATTAGTGATCCAGACCCGCAAACTAGAGTAATGTTACATCAATTTTAATATGTTTTACATTAACATCATGGTGGTACCAGTTTATATGGGAATTTGCTGTGTGACCGCACTCTTCAACCCGTAACTCCGGAACCGGAAGTCGGATTAACTAAAAATTCAATAGCAGCTTATGGTTATACCTTTCAGATGAAACTAAGTTTGCGAAAATCGGTTCAGCCATCTCTGAGAAAATTGTGTGAGTTTAAATGACACACACACATACACACACATACACACAGACATTTGCCGATCTCAACGAACTGAATCGAATGGTGTATGACACTCGGCCCTCCGGGCCTCGGTTAAAAAGTCGATTTTTACAGTGATTGCATAGCCTTTCTTTATATGAGAAAGGCAAAACTGAGAATAATAAGACAACTTATTCGTCAGACTCGCTTCGGGTGACTTTCTCCGGGTCTTCCCTCCCCAACTATGTCCTCCTGGATAATCCGCGGGTAATGAACTGCAGCAATTGCAAGCAGCTGGGCCACACAGCAACATAGTGTGGCAATAAGAAAAATTGAGGCAAATGCGAGGGAGAGCATTAGGATGACGCTTGCGGTAGAGAAACTGAAAAGTGTATTTACTGCGGGGGCCTTCCGCGTGATCTTAAATCATGCTCCGCGTACAAACAGCGCGGGGATAAAATTAAGCGCTCCCTTAAGGAACGCTCGAAGCCCTCTTATGCAGAAATTCCTAAGAATGCTTCGCCATCTGTCTCTTCCGAAAATTCCTGTGCTCTTTTGGCTGGCGTTGAGCAAGAATCTGACGACCCACAAGAGGGAACATCTTTGGTTAACCCAGGGGAATCCAGGAAGAGGAGAAATCTAGCCTCCCCTAAATTGCCTCGTAAGGATGCTAAGGTGTCGTCCCCTCAGAGTGCGCCAACTACAATCAATAAATCCAACGGAGATGATGCACTAAATCCTAAGCAATTTGCTCCAGGACTTGGAAATTTTAATTTTAACAAGGAGTATCCACCACTTCCAGGGACACCAAAAACCCCAAGTGTCCCCTTTTTTCAAGCAGTTACTCAGTCCAGTAACGGACTAATGCAATTTTCTGACATAGTAGACTTAATTTTCACAGCTTTCAATGTTACTGATCCTCTTAAAAGTATTCTGATACATTTTTTCCCTATGGTGCAAACATATTTGAAACAGTTGACTGCTAAATGGCCCCTCCTTGCAGCGATCGTATCCTTCGATGGCTAAGTCATCAAACGAGGTCACTGATTCGATCACTGTCAGTGTCACAGTGGAATTGCAGAAGTATCCTCCCGAAAATCGATTCCTTCAAATTTTTACTAAACAGTTTAAAATGTGATGTTTTCGTATTATCTGAAACTTGGTTAACTTCCGATATAAATCTCAACTTCCACAACTTTAGTGTAATTCGTCTGGATCGAGAAAACCCTTATGGAGGAGTACTTATGGGGAGTTCTGGGAGACTTTAACTCGCACGATACGGTGTTAGGCTGTCTTCATGATGATAATAGATCAACATTAATCCAAGATCTTTGCGACAATTTCAACATAACCATCTTAAATCCGGGAGAAATTACGCGGATTCCTACACCGCCAGCACGCGCAAGCGCGTTGGATTTATCACTATGCTCGACATCGCTACAGTTAGATTGAATGTGGAAGGTGATTCCTGATCCCCACGGTAGCGATCATTTGTCTATCGTAATTTCAATTGCTAACGGTTCAAGACCATCAGAAACAATCAAAGTCTCGTATGACCTCACACGGAACATTGATTGGAAGAGTTATGCGACCGCGATATCTGTTAAAATCGAATTCACTCAAGAGCTTCCTCCGGAGGAAGAGTACAGGTTTTTGGCTGGCTTGATTCTCGACAGCGTGAATCAAGCTCAGACTAAACCAGTACCCTGCGCGAATACCCATGGACGATCTCCCACCCCGTGGTGGGACAAAGAGTGCTCAAAGCTGTACGCGGAGAAGTCCACTGCATATAAGGCCTTCCGGGAAGACGGGTTACCCGCTAGCTATCAACAGTACGCGTCGTTAGAAAGGCGAATGAAGAGTCTAATGAAAGCCAAAAAACGCAGTTATTGGCGCCGGTTCGTCGAATGGGTTAACGAGAGAAACAGCGATGAGCACTCTTTGGGGTACGGTTCGACGCATGCGTAACCGAAACAACACCAACGAGAACGTGGAATATTCAAACCGTTGGATATTCGCTTTCGCCAAGAAGATCTGTCCGGACTCTGTCCCGGTACAGAAAACGTACCGCGCCGCGTCTCCTCACGATACCGCGAACGAACGAATTCTCACTTGCTCTCTTGTCATGCAACAATAACGCCCCAGGGTTAGACAGAATCAAATTCAACTTGCTGAAGAATCTGCATGACACTGCAAAAAGGCGCTTGTTGAATTTATTTAACAAGTTTCTTGAGGGTAACATTGTTTCTCATGACTGGAGGCAAGTGAAGGTCATCACCATTCAAAAACCAGAAAAACCAGCCTCCGACAACAACTCGTATCGACCGATTGCAATGCTGTCCTGTATTCGGAAGTTGTTCGAGAAAATGATCTTGTTTCGCCGCGACAATTGGGTTGAAGCAAATGGCTTACTGTCAGATACACAATTTGGCTTCCGCAAAGGCAAAGGGACGAACGATTGCCTTGCGTTGCTTTCTACAGAAATCCAAATGGCCTATGTTAACAAAGAGCAGATGGCATCAGACTTCTTGGATATTAAGGGGGCTTTTGACTCAGTTTCTATCAACATTCTGTCAGAGAAGCTGCACCAGCATGGTCTTTCACCAATTTTAAATAACTTTTTACTAAACCTGCTATCTGAAAAGCACATGCACTTTTCGCATGGCGATTTAACAACATCGCGATTTAGCTACATGGGTCTTCCCCAGGGTTCATGTCTAAGTCCCCTGCTCTACAATTTTTACGTGAAAAACATTGAAGATTGTCTTGCCAATTCATGTACGCTAAGGCAACTTGCAGACGACGGGGTGGTCTCTGTTACAGAGCCCAAAGCTGCCGACTTGCAAAGACCATTACAAGATACCTTGGACGATTTGTCTGCTTGGGCTCTTCAACTGGGCATTGAGTTCTCCACGGAGAAAACTGAGTTGGTTGTTTTTTCTAGGAAGCGCGAGCCGGCGCAACTCCAGCTTCTATTAATGGGTGAAACGATCAATCATGTCTTCACATTTAAATATCTCGGGGTCTGGTTCGACTCTAAAGGTACCTGGGGATGTCACATTAGGTATCTGAAACAGAAATGCCAACAAAGGATCAATTTTCCCCGGACAATAACTGGAACATGGTGGGGTGCCCACCCAGGAGACCTGATCAGGTTATATCAAACAACGATATTGTCGCTGATGGAGTACGGGTGTTTCTGTTTTCGCTCCGCTGCGAACATACACTTCATCAAACTGGAGAGAATCCAATACCGTTGCTTGCGCATTGCCTTGGGTTGCATGCACTCGACCCATACGATGAGTCTCGAAGTGCTGGCGGGCGTTCTTCCGATAAAAAAATCGATTTTGGGAACTCTCATATCGATAGCTCATTCGATGCGACATTCTGAACCCGTTGGTGATTGAAAATTTCGAGGGGCTCGTCGAGCTTAATTCTCAAACCCGATTTATGTCCTTGTACTTCGACTATATGGCACAGATCATTAATCCTTCTTCGTATTCTCCCAACCGTGTTCGTTTCCTAGATACTTCTGATTCTACTGTATTCTTCGACACATCCATGAAGGAAGAGATTTGTGGAATCCCGGAACATATACGCCCGCAAGTGATCCCCAATATATTTTATAATAAATTCCGAGAAGTCGACTGTGGCAAAATGTTTTACACTGACGGATCAAATCGCGATGGGTCCACTGGCTTCGGTATCTTCAACAATACTATCACTGCTTCATCCAAGCTCAATGATCCCGCTTCAGTTTACGTCGCAGAGTTAGCTGCAATTCAGTACACCCTTGGGATCATCAACACTCTGCCCGCAGATCACTACATCATCATTTCGGACAGCCTCAGCTCTATCGAGGCTCTTCGTGGTGAAGCCTAAAAAGCAATTCCCGTATTTTCTGGGGAAGAGACGGGAGTCCTTGTGTACGTTATCTGAAAAATCTTATCAGATTACCTTTGTTTGGGTCCCCTCTCATTGTTCTATCCCGGGCAATGAAAAGGCCGACTCTTTAGCAAAGGTGGGCGCATTAAATGGTGACATATACGAAAGACCAATCTGCTTCAACGATTTTTTAGTATTTGTCGTCAAAGGATACTCAACAGTTGGCAAACCTCGTGGAGCAATGGTGAACTTGGACGATGGCTACATTCGATTATCCCAAAGGTATCAAAGAAGCCTTGGTTCAGGGGGATGGATGTGGGTCGGGATTTTATTCGTGTAATGTCCCGACTTATGTCCAATCACTACACCTTGGATGCGCATTTGCGGCGTATTGGGCTTGCGGAAAGTAGTCTGTGCGCTTGTGACGAGGGCTATCACGACATCGAGCACGTTGTCTGGGTATGCGCCGGGTTTTTGGACGCCAGGTCTCAGTTAAAGGATTCCCTTCGGGCCCGAAGTAGACCACTCAATGTACCAGTCCGAGATATGCTGGCAAATCGGTATTTCCTCCATATGTTCCTTATTTATACTTTTATAAAAACGATAAATATCCCAATTTAGCCCCTTTCTTTTATTTCTCTTTTTCTTTTTAGAAGTTTCCTCCGGCCTTGTGGAACCGATCATACTGCCACTATGTAACCGCCGTCGCCCTTACCACTACGGAAACTGAAGCGGGAGCGACTCGAGGTCCGATGACTATTGAAGGATTCCTGCGGGTCTGAAGAATACCATCCGCCAATCCGACCTACTAGACTGAGGCGCTAATTTGTTTCGCTGATCGCCCGTTTACCCGAAAGTTGCAAGTTTTGCTCTTCTCTCCCGGTCACCATCTACGCCTTCTCTCCCTTGTCCTTGATACAACTGCTTCTACACCGATTTTGGAAATAAGCCCCCTCTGAATATCTTGACCAAGCATAAGTCTCCGTAAAAAATCAAATTTGTATTCCGTATTCCTCGTTTTAAGATAGTTGTAATTTTTACTCTTTGTTAAAACTATTGTCCCCCATCTTGTAAATAGAATTGTATCCCTAGTTTTAAAACTTCTGTGAAATTTCTCAGAAATATTTGTTCCCCCTTTTGTGTATTTACCAAACTATATTGTTAGTTTTAAGATAACTGTAAAATATTTCGTAAAAAACTATTACTATTGAATTTCTTTGTTTTAAAAATTTTCGGTTAAAAATTTGTTTGCCCCCTCAATTGTATATAGAATCTAACTTCTCGTCTTAAGATAGCTGTAAAATTTTTCTCTTTTATAAAAAAAATTTCAACATTGTAATCTCCTTTGGCACCGCCAAGCTAACGCATTTGTGCCTATCAAATAAACGAAATGAATAAAAAAATCGAGGAATCAACAATAGAGTACTGCATGTCGGTAATTTGTTGTTTTATTCTTCTCATCTCCTCGAGGTAATTTGGGTTGTTTTCATCTGTCTGCGATTTTGCATGAACGGCAACAGATGCTGGGCGAATCGAAACGAAATAGTCAGCGTCAGACAGCGCCTGTCGATTATCACGAAAAGGTCTCAAATGTCAAACGTCGTTCATTTTTTCTATACATGGTGCACGCACCCGCCAATTATTCCGATGTTTGTTACAGCCACTGTGTTACAGCTTAGCACCTCAGGGACGGTCAGCGTAACACAATCAGTATGATATTACGTCGCTGTTGTGCTATCTTATGACAAACGCCATTTTGGGGTAAACTGAGTTAGATATGTCACATTACTTGTTTGAAAAATCTCTACAAAATGGCGTTTTCAGAATTTTGAAATTTTACTTGGTTACTTAGATATAGCGAGAAACATGATGAGAAATTGTGATTTTGCTAATAAAATAGTAATAAAAGAGCAATTAAAATCAACCAATGCCCCATAAAAATATTGGAAATGTTTCATAAAATTTTACATTTTGCGCCATAAATTAACTGACATTGATCCATAGAATATTAACAATGTGCATTAAAACACGTCGATATGTTCCATAATATCGGCAAAAATGTTCCACGGTATTACAAAATGGAGCAATAAAATGTTAGAAAAAGTTCCATAAATTAGAAGAAAATTTTTACTAAATAATTTTTCTTGGTCCATAGAAGATGTAAAAATGAACATTAGAAATGCTATGTATTGAATTATATATCGAATGTTTTATGGTTCAATTTTACATAATCTATGGATCAAATCACCCTTTTTTATGGATCATTCACAGTGTTTTATGGATTTTCAGTTTTGTTTTATGGAACATGAACAACTTTTTTATGGATCGTTTTACAATTCTTTATGGATTATTTTAAATATTTTATATGCAAAAGTATATTTTCCCCTCTATACCTATCTTTCAATTTCATTGGTTTCGTTTCTCTTAGTCTTCAATTTTGCCGAAAACAGCCCACAAAATCGATACAATAATCGAAATATCGCACGTTTACTCACGTCGGACAAAGTATATATTTTATCGAGTAGTCGTTGACAATCGGGTTGTCAAACATCAATTAAGTTATTTGATGCTATCGAAACGTGTACATATTTTATGTGTTTGGATATATACAATCATAGGTGGATTAATATATATGAAATGGAAAAAAACAGCGTTATATTTTACGAATACTTCAAACATTTTACATCGTTTGTCATCAAATTAAAAGTATGTATAGTTTTTCCGCACATATACGAAAGCTAAAAAGAACTACTTAGACAGTGCGAAACCATGCATATGATATGCATTTATTTAAAAATTTATTTATTGCGTATTTAGACAATTGCTTTGAAACCTACTTTTGTTGAGTCAATAAGGTTCAACTTTGAGTTAAATTATAATATATTTCTTTCGTGTTATTAAAATGACTTAAAATTAGCGAATATTTTAGTCACGTTTCGGTTTTCGCTTTACCATTTCGATCATTCGTTTTAAACAACAGCCAGTACGATGCCAGGGGCCATGCATAAATGACGTAGCATTTTTGGGGGTAGAGGGGTGTAGCAAATTTATGGCGATGTTTGACGAGGGGAATATTGTGACAAAATGCTGCGAGGGGGAGGGAGGGGTCGAAATTCGCCGAAAAAAGCTACATCATTTGTGTGCGGTCTCAATGGGTAGGGTTACGATATCGATATCGAGCTAACTAGGGCGCAAAATTTTCGATACGTACAAATTTTAATGAGCAAGGGATATAATGTAAATATACCGAGTTTCAAGGTGTTCCACGAAATTTGATGTTCCAAATTTGAGAACCGTCGATTTGTTTCTTGTCAGTTTAAAAACTCTAGTGTCGCAAAAAGCGGTGTGTGGTGTGCAAAGCAGTACACAGCGCACTGCATAATTTAAATTTATCTGTCGGCTATTGCTATCGTCTCCGCTCCGACGTTCGACCAGAGAATGAGCTCGTCCGAGCAATGCTGAAAGTTATATATCCGAGTATGACATCATCGGCAAAATCAATACAGCCAATCAGAGCCATGGGAAGGAGACATCACGAACGCTTGGCCGCTGGATGCCTTGCCGCTAGACCTTTCGTGGTCCCCACCCATAGCGGTGGCAGTGATCAAATGCAACACTCATCGTAGCGGATTGTTAACATGCCTGATTGCTACTGCTGTTCTTTACGGACCGACGTTCGACGGGAGAATGAACTCGCTCGAGGAATGATATTCTTTAAATAGTGGAGGATGACGTCATTTATAGAAGCGTAGTGTGCAACACTACAACTGATTCTAACAGGCACGCGGCACATTTATTTATAACTTTTCGTGTTCGTTTGAGTCACTAAGGTGTTCCCTGTTGACAGCCCTGCCGGGGATAGATTGACTGATGTATGGGAGTTTTCACGTTCTCAGAGATCTATTAATTTTTGTTTGATTTTCAGTAGTGTGCTATTGAAATACAAAAACACTAGCAATAAAACATAATTTCAGTTACGTCCGAATTGTTTGGTGATAACCAGGCGGAAATCCGTTCATAAATAACAAAGTTATTAGCGTTCAAAATAATGACGCAAAAACGTGACATCGTATAATTTTAGATTTTATAATGACACCCTGGCCCAGATAGTGCAGCAAGACATTTTCAATGTCAAAAACATGCTTTTTTGTTTGTCTCTCGCGGTGAATGGTATATCTCGCCGGAAGATATTCTCGAAAAATCGCATTTTTCGGTTTTCTAACTGTGTACAACTTAAACGGATATGATTTGCAACTCCCCATCGTACCCTATATTACCATGTAAATCGCAAAATATTCATAAATAACCTGTTGTTCGTATGCTGTTCCGTCCTCTATTCTCTAATGTGTGATTATTCAATTATCATGTGACGTACGCCTAGGCCGTCACAATGTAAATAAATAAATTACAAAGACACATACGATAATTAACTCGAATCAGTCCAAACTAATTTACAAGTCGACATCACCGATGCTAAACCTGGACACACGTGTTTAATGAATGATGCCTTGCGTCTTTAGCGGGTTGTTACTAACTCAGGTTGTACATTAGACTGGTTCAATTTTTGACTTTTAGGTCCACCAGGCTGTACTGATTCCTTTTACGGCCCTTAGTAATTGTGCAAATTTTGGTACCGATTGGATGTGTTTACGGACCCTCTAAAAATTTCAAAGTTTATTTGTTTATTGTTCCATCTTTGGTGCGAGGCACCACACAGACTATTTCTTAACCTAAAATTGTTACAGTAGCAATACATACAGTTAATTACACATCATACAATTATAAACAAACAAACGCTTAATTCAACACTGATAACATTAACCAAATGCAATATTTTAATAAAAACAACGCTAACAAATCCTTAAGGTTCCCAAACGCTGAAGTGCTCATAGAATTCTCGAAAACAAATTCCGCGTGGCCAAGTAGTTGGAGACAATGCTCTACGTTTTAGTTTCAGGTCGACGCCCACCTTGAAAGAGATGAACGGCATTGATGCAGCATCCTTCCATTCGGGTACCAGCTTTTTGACGCTGACAGCATCGCTGCCTAAAGACTCCGCTACCATACAGGCAATTTCATTCTCGCTCACCGTGTTTTTTATTCTTGTAAAGAATAGCCAGCAAAGTGATGATGCAGAATTTCTTCTCATTGAACAGTGCGCAAATCTCGATATGGTACCGGGGCCTTGCAATATTCTTGTCGATGATAGATCTGGTGAATTTTCTAGTGCCGATGTACTATCGTGACGGACTCGAGAAATCTCGGCGACAGACTCTTGTATGACTGCGATTTGTTGCTTCAGTTTGCCTAACTCGTCGTGGTAGTTTAACCTTCAAACTACCAAGCCCTCTTCGATACACCAAAATCGACGTTCAATTGGCCATAATTTTTCTGTTTAATCGATTTTGATGCAGTTTTTTGCCAAAGAACCGGAAATTATTCCAATTTTCGAAAATGCTTTAAAAATCGTATTCGGAGCTACGACCCCGGAGTAAATCCAGATTGCAGTGGGGTACCAACTTTTGGCCATTTTCAGTTTTTCATAAATATTTTCAAAACAACGCTAGAATTCAACATTTTTCGACAAGAATTTGTCAGAAATGACTTTCTTACATAATAATTGCACTTCATATATGAGTAATACGAATTGGCCAGTTCCTGGGAGCGGTTCCCAAAAGTGGCCATTCATGAGCTTACATTGCATATGCTTTATTATAACAGAAACACTAATTTATTTCAACAAATCTTATCAGATCGTCTACTTAGTATAGCAAGCAATTAATTCAATAAAGGTTTAATATAGATTTGCCACTTTCTGACCAGTTCCGGGAATTCCGGAACACGGTTCACAGGACGAAATTTATTTTTTATGATAATTGTGGAATGCGGCACATCAAAAAACATCAACTCGATGATCTATGAAGAATGCAACCATATACGAAGGTATCCGAACACATGTAGACACTTGATGACCAGTTCCGGTAATTCCGGAACATGGTTCCCAGGTCAAATTTTATTTTTATGATAATCATAGCATGCGGCACATCAAAAAACATCAACTCGATGATCTGTGAAGAATGCAATCACATACGAAGGCATCCGTACACTTGTGGACCATTGATGACCAGTTACGGGAACTCCGGAACACGGTTCCCGGGTCAAATTTTATTTTTATGATAATCATGGCATGCGGCACATCAAAAAACATCAACTCGATAATCTATGAAGAGTGCAATCATATACGAAGGCATCCGGATACATACGGACACTTGATGGAGAGTTTCGGGTATTCCGGAACACGGTTCCCAGGACGAGTTTTATTTTTATGATAATCGTGGCATAAGGCACATCAAAAATTATCAACTCGATGATCTATGAAGAATGCAATCATATACGAAGGCATCTAGATACATATGTACACTTCATGGAGAGTTCCGGGAAATCCGGAACACGGTTCCCAGGACGAATTTTATTTTTATGATAATCATGGAATGAGGCACATAAAAAAACATCAACTCGAAGATCTATGAAAAATGCAATCATATTGAAGGCAACCGGACACATACGGACACTTGATGGAGAGTTCCGGGAATTCCGGAACACGGTTCCCAGGATGAATTTTATTTTTATGATAATCGTGGCATGCGGCATATCAAAAAATATCAACTCGCTGATCTATGAAGAATGCAATCATATACGAACGCAACCGGACACATATGGACACTTGATGACCAGTTCCGGGAATTCCGGAAAATGGTTCCCGAGACCAATTGTATTTTTTATGATAATCATGGCATGCGGCACATCAAAAAACATCAACTCGAAGAACTATGAAGAATCCGGATACATACATACGAAGGCATCCGGATACATACGGAGTAACATAACCAAACAAATCAATTCAATGATTTACGAGGAAAGCAGTCATATATGAAGACATCTGAACACATGCGGTCTTTTGATGTTGTGGTTCCGCGGATTCCAGAACACGGTTCCTTGACCGAAATAGTTTTCTGTAAGATCTGTAATGTATTTAAAGCAAAGCCTTGATACTACACTCCGTTACGTAACTTATTTTTTTAAGTTTTACCCAAAATAGCGCGGTCGCATTTTCGATTTTGAGCTAATGCTCTCTTGTCCAAAAGTCATCCTCATGTACATGCAGTAATTCGCACACAGTGATTGAGTGCAAATATCAACGAACCACAAAGAGATAAAATAGAATTGGATAGTCTTTTTTTACCACCACACCCCTCTCTCAACCCACATTATTGACATTTTGTTTTGCGCCGGCTTTACCCTCTACTCCTTCTACTATAACATCACCAATACCATACAATGGAATAGTAAACTTCATATGCGTGATGAACGATATTTTTTCCCGGTTGGTGTGGTGAAAAAAATTATCGTTCAGCTTCTCAACCTCATCTTTACTCCATTTTCAGTGCCAATTTGATTTGCCTTTTTAGGAAAATATTTCTCAGCGATCATAATCAATGCTGAAATTTGTGGGAAGTCAAATGAGAAACTCATAAGTAAAATGTCGCAGTATAAGTACCCACAAGTCGCCACAATACAGTTATTTGGCTCCGATTTTCTTATTCATACTAGACATGTTTGTAGACATGGTATTCAGGAGTGACATTAAGTTTATACAGGACATGTTGTGATAGGAGCCCAAATTTGGAGCGATGACACACTCACATGCGTCTGCTATAATCCGCACAGCTTAAGAGCAACAAAACAAATGCTTTTCTGCTCCAGAGTATTTGTTTTGTGTACTACGGTTTTACAGACCATTAGCAATCGTTCCTTAACGAAAGGAAAATAAAGCGTGTTCCGGAATTCACGGAACCGGCCATCAAATTTCCGTATGTGTCTGGATGACTGCTTTCTTCGTAGATCATCGAGGGATGTTTTTTGATGAACCGCATACCTCAACTCAAAAACAAAAAAATCGAATAAAAAAATTCGTACTGTGAACAGTGTTCCGGAATTCCCGGAACTGAGAATCATGTGTCCGGATACCTTCATATATTATCATGCTCATAATGGAAAACAAAATTCGACCCGGGAATCGTGTTCCGGAATTCCTGAAACCGGTCATCAAGTGTCCGCTTGTATCGATGCCTTCGTATTCTTCATAGATCATCGAGTTGATGTTTTTTGATGTGCCGTATTTCGGAATTCCCGGAACTGGCCATCAAGTGACCGTATGTGTCAGGATACCTTCGTATATAATTGCATTCTTCATAGATCTTCGACTTGACGTTTTTTGATGTGCCTCATGCCATGATTATCATAAAAAACGAAATTCGTCCTGGGAACCGTATTCCGGAATTCTCGGAACCGGGCATCATGTGTCCGCATGTGCACGGATGTCTTCATACATGATTGCATTCTTCATAGATCATCGAGTTGATGTTTTTTGATGTGCCACATGCCACGATCGTCATAAAAATAAAATTTGACCTGGGAACCATGTTCCGGAATTCCCGGAACTGGTCATCACGTGTCTACATGTGTACGGATGCCTTCATACATGATTGCATTCTTCATAGATCATCGAGTTGATGTTTTTTGATGTGTCACATGCCACGATTATCATAAAAATTTGACCTGGGAACCATGTTCCGGAATTCCCAGAACTGGTCATCAAGTGTCTATATGTGTCCGGATACCTTCGTATATGATTGCATTGTTCATAGTTCATCGAGTTAATGTTTTTTGATGTGCAGCGTGCCACGATTATCATACAAATAAAATTTGTCCTGGGAACCGTATTCCGGAATTCCCGGAACTGGTCATTAATTGTCCACATCTGTACGGATGCCTTCGTATATGATTGCATTCTTCATTGATCATCGAGTTGATGTTTTTTGATGTGCCGCATGCTATGACTATCATAAAAATAAAATTTGACATGGGAACCATGTTCCGGAATTCCCGGAACTGGTCATCAAGTGTCTACATGTGTCCGGATACCTCCGTATATGATTGCATTCTTCATAGATCTTCGAGTTGATGTTTTTTGATGTGCCTCATTCCATGATTATCATAAAAATAAAATTTGTCCTGGGAACCGTATTCCGGAATTCCCAGAACTGGTCATAAAGTGTCTACATGTGTCCGGATACCTTCGTATATGATTGCATTGTTCATAGTTCATCGAGTTAATGTTTTTTGATGTACAGCGTTCCACGATTATCATACAAATAAAATTTGTCCTGGGAACCGTATTCCGGAATTCCCGGAACTGGTCATCAATGGCCCACATGTGTACGGATGCCTTCGTATATGATTGCATTCTTCATAGCTTATCGAGTTGATGTTTTTTGATGTGCCGAATTCCACAATTATCATAACAAATAAATTTCGTCCTGGGAACCGTGTTCCGGAACTCCCGGAACTGGTCAGAAAGTGGCAAATCTATATTAAACCTTTATTGAATTAATTGCTTGCTATACTAAGTAGACGATCTGATAAGATTTGTTGAAATAAATTAGTGTTTCTGTTATAATAAAGCATATGCAATGTGAGCTCATGAATGGCCACTTTTGGGAACCGCTCCCAGGAACTGGCCAATTCGTATTACTCATATATGAAGTGCAATTATTATGTAAGAAGGTCATTTCTGACAAATTCTTGTCGAAAAATGTTGAATTCTAGCGTTGTTTTGAAAATATTTATGAAAAACTGAAAATGGCCAAAAGTTGGTACCCCACTGCAATCTGGATTTACTCCGGGGTCATAGCTCCGAATACGATTTTTAAAGCATTTTCGAAAATTGGAATAATTTCCGGTTCTTTGGCAAAAAACTGCATCAAAATCGATTAAACAGAAAAAAAGTTGTGGCCAATTGAACGTCGATTTTGGTGTATCGAAGAGGGCTTGGTAGTTTGAAGGTTAATCATAGCAACCCTGTTGAAATAGCTGCATCTGCCATACGGGAGCGGTGGGTGGTAAGCCTAGTTTACACTTGTATAATGATGGAGCTATTCAAACAGGGTTGCTATGATTAATAATAAAATCCACTTGTTTTGAAGTCATGCTGCTTCTTTAGTTAATAACTTTTCTCAGCGAATTTTCACAAACTTACAATGTCCCACGAATGTGTTCAGTAGAAGAATACCTTTAGAAATATATAGTGTTCTCATGAATTGATTGATGAGGTGATTTTTTAAGAATTTATTTTCAATGTTAACCGATTTTTCATACTAATTTCCATATAAACTTTGAAATTTTTGGAGGGTCCGTAGACACAACCGATCGGTACCAAAATTTGCGCAATTACTAAGGGCCATAGAAGGAATCAATAGAGCCTGGTGGAGCTAAAAGTCAAAAATTGAACCAGTCTATTGTACATGGCATTTCTAAACGTTTACAAACAGCGTACGCATGTCATTTATTTTGGAGCTATGCTAACGTACGAACTTCGTCTACACTCACAAAAACGCGTAACGACATGACATAACACTTATTGAAATTACTAATGAAAAAAAGCATCCAAAATTTGCCTTTTGTCAATTGGTTTTGAAATCATTGTTGCCCATCTATAGGGTGACGTACGGGTCGAACATCATCCTGTAGATCGGCAACATCCAGTTCAAACCCGATCGACAAAAAATGTAATCTTTTTCGATGTTGTTACATAAGTATTTGTTGAAGAATAAGTGTTTTGCCCTCTCTCGTGCCGCGTTTTGTGATTGTCCGCATGTCCATTAATCGAGCTTTTGCGTGAATACTAATACCATTCAATATCGCTATAGCAATTAACCTTGGAAAGTCCACGGTAATCTGGTTTTACCTAGATCCTTTTTCTCTACTACAAGACAACAAGTACGCAGAAATTACAAACTAATTGGTGAAACTCTTTTTAATGAATCACTTTTTATAGGTAAAAGCTGTTCAGAATTGATTAGTACACTCAAAACGCGAACCGTACGTTTTACATGCGAATAAGCATGATTCTAATGAGAATTTTGCATTGTAACTGGTATAATGCATATAAAGCGATATTGGTCCGGGACAAAAATGAATAAAATGGCAATCGCACTACAGAAACTTACACAAACCCACAGTATGTATTAGTGAATTTAACGATATCGGAGTATTAGTGTTAAAATGACTCCGCAATAATACACATGACCATGGAAGGCTACGCAGACGCGAATAGCAGCTCTTCCAGCTCTGCATTAGCCTTTCATTTCGCATATGTAGACCAATTGAAGTCAACTTCTGATGGCGGCCAACGAACTGGCGGTGCAGCAACAGAAAAAGAAGTATATTAACGGATATGCTCACCTGGTTTCGGTATTGAGTGTCAGTGTTCATCTTGATTTCTAAACTCGAAAACGTCTGACTTAAAGTGCTGCGAGCGCACACGATGTGTGTCAGAAAGTTCTCGGTTCCTACCGAACAGTAACCGTTTCTTCCGGTGTTTTCTTTTGCGGTACTGCATGAAGTACAGTCTGTTCTTCAGCGACGGTACGCAAGATGCACTAAGAACATCAATAATTTAGTAACTTTATTCAAAATAATTCACGCTTTTTTCCACTAAACAAACTATTAAAAGTCAGCCAACGAAAATCAATCAAAACACACTGACCGACGTCATCACCTACTACTTCTGCTATCGGTGAGGTAAACAAGCGAAGATATCACATTTACCATTGAACATTTCTTATTCGGATTGGTGATATGTGCAATCATCTGCCAGACCTTTAGATTTTAGACATAGGTTGGAATTGAGCTGTTCGCAAACAAAAAAGGTAACAGAAGTTCTTACAAACAGCACGGTGGTATTCATATATAGAATATACCACCTTTTTGGCAGACTCAGCAAGCAAAACCAACTAATACGTTTACATGCGGGCAGATCATATGATAGCGTGTATTCTCAATCGATTTTTTTAATCATGAAAATCAATAACAAATTTTGTATAGTGCCTTAGCTATATTTGGTCAACAATGCAAAGAAGGCATAATTCTAATTCGAAATATGCACGAATGGATGTAATGCCGTTTTTGCATTTAGAAATTGTTTTGGCTGTAGGTATCATATATAGTCGCAAACATTTTTTTGAGAAAGGGGAAGGATGTGTGGTTGCGTTCAGTGAGCTGCATTGCAACATTGAGATTGAGGTGTGCTATCCTTCGTTCATTTATATCACCTTTCATACAAACGACCAGTTCGGTTCCATCTAGGGATCGTATAGGGTAATTTGGGGAGAGATGCCGCACATTTCTTAAAATCGATCCTGCATCAAAGTGAACCATTCAATATTTGATAAAATCAGTTTTATCAATTGCGACAAGTTTCGAAAATACTGTGAAATGGTTTTTGTCATGAAAAAAATCATCAAATTTCCATGAACAATTTTAAAAAAAAGGTCATTGCGGGAGAGATGCGGCATGTGCGGGTGAGATGCCGTATCATGGTCACAAACTGAAAAATTGTGAACAAAAGTATTTTTTAGCTATCGTTGATGTTTTTGTGATTAGGGGTCTTCAGCTGAGTTTCATGAAGTTTGATTACACCTATAAATCGGCCAACGCCTTCATTTTTCTCAAGGGGGTAATACCATTTCCAGAAAAAAAAATTTATTCAGCATTTTAAAAATATTTTTCTTTTGCAACTTTGTGCAACGGTGAAGTTGGAGTAACTTAATTAAGGGTACTATTTATTTATATGTTTGTACGAGCGATATGTTGGTGTGGGTTCCTTAAAAGCAGTTTTAGGTTGTTTCTTCCAACAATGTATTTATATAACTTTGGTTTGTTCTTGAAAGATTCATTTTAAAAAGCATCAATTCGTTGAAATTTTTATTTTATCCCAAGATTGACATCACTACAAATCAATGCAATTACTAAAATTTGTGCCTGATGCTTTAAAAATAAACCGAAGTAACTAATACTTAGATACATATCGCTCGTTTAAATATATAGATAAATAGACTCATATTTTTATATGTCACTGTGTTAGGTCCGTTAGTTTGTGGATATACCTTATTATTAATCTATACCTGACGCAAATTATCATTTAATGACATTACGAGGTGAAAAAATACATTCTAGTCACATATCCTCCGCCATCGAGTGCGGCATCTCACCCGCAATTTTGATGCGGCTTCTCTCCCAATTGTATGGGAAAGATGCCGCACGACAAAATTTTCCTCTGAAATGATAGATGACCGTGCTTATGATCAGAATGCCTTCTAAAAGGTCCCAGCTATTCAACCGATACACGATTTACCAAAAAAAAAAAAACAATTTAAAAAACCAAATTTAAATGTGGTACTGAATAACTTTCGGCACTCCGTGATGGAACTGGACGCACCTAATCATTAATAAAATTTTCAAGAGTTAATAATAAGGATCGCATTTGGTTATTGGTAACAGCAGAGGTAAGACCAATTTGGGTGTTATGGAGCGTGCTGAGGATTTCTACACCGAATGGCCAGGATAGAAACCATGCTGACAGGTGCTAATATAGTGTCGGTAGGAAGCAAATAGTGTTTCGTTAACTACTGATTCAATGTTTTGTTTCAACCGGGAGAGGAGTAATTTTCAACCTCACGCTTGTCGCCTTTTTTGAGTTAGTAATAGTGTCGAACACTTGTGCACTGCAGTGTGCAGTGCACTGGAAACGTTTGCTGCTGAAGCGACATATTGAAAAGTTGTGCGAGTGGTGCAGCCAAGATGTCCGAGCATTTTTTCAATACAGCAGCAGGCATAATACTCGGACCGGGATCGAAGGATACTTTTGTCTTCTGGATAGGCGAACGAACCATTTCATCGTCGATGGTGAAAACATAATGATAATATCAGAAGGGACGTCTCGAACAGCGTTGTCAATTATCTCAGATAGGGTGACCATATCAGACGAGTAAAAAACCAGGACAGTCGAAAGGGTACTGCTTCCCCCCGTTACCTATCAATCGACATTGCCTTTTCTGCATGTTTTCGGCAGTTGAAAAGTTCTGGGGTTTGGCAGGCAGAGCTTCGACAATAAAAAAGTTCTGGGAGTCTGGGAGGAAGAGCTCTGCCAGAAAGTCTTTCATCGGAAACCGATCACCAAGAACTTTTTCGGATTTACACAAAAGCAGTTCTTGCTACACCACCATCAACAAACGTTTCATGCTGAGATGGTCTGTGCAGGACCGGCGAGGAGTTTTCAGTACTAAAACACGACATTGACGTAAATCAGAAACATCAGCGATCCCAAGTAGCTTCCCTGCGCTATGCTTGGCAATCTCCAATGACAACCATTATCTCTCGATTTGAGAACTGCAAAACCTACCGTTGTTACCAAAAAATTCTCCGTTTAATCGATTGTTATATGAAAATTGGCGGATAGCTTGGTGTGAATAATATCAGTTTGAGCCCGAGCTTGAAAAAATTGATATCCCTATGTGAACTTGAAAGGAAACAAAATTCAATTCATGCCCGTCGCGATGAATGAAATGTTTGGTTCGTTTCCCTCGTCATTCGTTTTACCGACACAGCGCATTCAGGTTCGGACATGTTCGGTTTGTGGAATTTTGTTTCCATTCTACCTTTGAAAGGGATTATTGAGCAAAAGTGCACCAGATATAGATTATGCAGTTCACTTATGCTCGAAAATGTAGAAGATGCCAGCTTTTGCCTTCAAACTATTCACATAAAAACAAATAAATGCTTCGGTTGGTGAAGGAATTTATATTTTCCCTGCACTCAATTATTCCATTCTGCATGAAGTTTCAGTCAGTTGGGAAGTTAATGAATGAGAGAGGCGGTGAATCTGAATTCGGTAAATACAAGCAGAAATAAGTAACTGATTTTGAAATTTCGTAGAACTGGTTTGAGCGTGGCATTCCATACTCCCTGTTATGCAGGATAAATCGAATTTTATTGTTGAAGATGTATTTACTTCATTGCCTCTTATTGCTTGGGGATCACTTAGTCCGCTTTCTCTCGGTTTATCGTTTTCGTTCATGCTATCCTCGCTGGTAATGTTGTATGGGCTTTCACGATTACCTGGTTCGAGTTGTTTGTGGGGCCTACGGGTCATGATCGCTTACAGGTGTTCTTTGTTATTTACTTTATTATCGGTGGTGCTGGCAGTTGATTGGGAAGTAAACGGCGCATCACAATGATCGTTCACGTTGTACGTAGGTTCTGTTGTTTCAGTATTCGTTGGTGCCTGAGCTGCAACTCCGGTGGTTTGTGATTTAATTGATGTTGAATGTTGATGAAGGGCTGTGTGATGGGTAGGCTTGCAGTTGATATTGCTTCGTTAGAGGTTTGTGTAAATGTGTAAAACGTAGGGCACACAGGGGTCTGTCCTTCATACGTGCAAAACGTGATTTGAGATTTGGTCACGCATTTTGTTTTGAATTGAAAGTTCAGATATGACGGAATAGGTTCCGTCACTCGCATTCCAACGAAACAAACACCGTTGGAAATACACCGTTGGAATATTTTCTCCAGGTTTCCAATTTAAAGGATTACACCGTTACGTATTCCGACATGATGATTGTAAAAAATTTATTAGTAGTACCCAGGTGTAGATCGTGCACACGCATATCAATCTTACCATTGTCAATATAAACGGGTATCTTGATCCTAACATTATCACACTCAACGACGTATTGCATGTTGTCTTCCATAGCGTAGCTTTCCGTTATGGCCAAAGTTTTAAACGTTATCAGTAACGAGTGTGGTGGGCTTATATAACGACGACTTCCGTTAGTCTAAACTTTGTGCTTTGCAAATGTGCTGTTGAGTTTCAAACAAACATGGGACTAAATAAATAGAAATATATTAGACTTGCAGGAGAAAAACCAGGACAAATCAAGCATTTTCCTCGACTTCCCAGGACACCAGGATAGTCAATGTAAAACCAGGACATGTCCTGGGAAACCAGGACGTATGGTCACCCTAATCTCAGATGACGCCGAATATTGAGAGAAGACGCTCGAAAAGTGGCGTGTAAAACAGCTGCACTTCAGCAGGTGAAGGCTCATCGTTGTTGAGAAACATTTCAGATGGGTTTTCTTCTACACACTAAAAAAAATCTGAATATTAAAGATGACTCAATGTAGAAATATGACGCAATTGCATATAACGTAACTTTAAATGTGATCTATTTTTATGTTATAATCGATGCACTCACAAAACTCTTTTTAATTAATTCAATATTCCATCATTATAAACAAAAACGCTTTTAATCCACCTAACAGTGTGATGAGACATTTCTTATAACTCTTATCACTCTCTTCGGATATTATATCTTTGAGAACATTTAGAACTTGATGCTTCGCGATGTTTTTGATAACACATACTACATGGGATAGTAGCAGGACTCAGAGAATCGCTCAAATCAGCATAGGACAACATCAGTGTTTGAAAAAAGCCTTATGTTTATATTTGGAAGTATTGCCCTTTTCACAAAAAAAAAGCGTTGAAATGAAATCGCAGCTCCTGATATCACGCTATCTCTGAAGTGCATGCGTGCATAGTTCCAAATTTTACTTCGACATCGACTTTTTCTAAAGGTGACTTCCCAGTAGTATCCTTGATTTAAATTATTATCGCTAATCCTAATGCCAAAGAACAAATAAAAACCTCTCGAAAACGAACCGTTTGGAAAAATCATCATCATTACTGAAATTTTCATTTTCACGAATCTTTTCGATAACCTTCCGTCACTTGCGTTAATGCACTGGGTGCACAGTGCTCTGAAAATCTAGCGAAATCGTCTTAAGGCACCAGCGGGTCTAATTCAGAGCTATTTGCACGGCGAGTTAAATCTGTAAAGAATACTAAAAATTAATTTCTATTCCATAATTTTCAGTTCAGCAATTCGAGAGATCGTGCTCACCGCAAGCCATGAAAAATAGACTACGTTGTGAAGCGATGGTCACTATTTATTAAAAAATCACGGTTAAATAAAAAATTAAACTATTAAAAAAATTTCAAATGGTTTATAATTTTCACAAACTTATTAGGAAAAATTGTTTAATAAGCTTTCGTAAAAAAGCTGAAAATTTCAGTATTTTCTCTATCTGCAACATATAAACCCTTAAGTATACCAATTAATTGGTATACGAATTGGAATAGGTTCGCCAAATTTTGGAAGAAATCTATAAAATAACCCCTTAAAAGCTACCTAAACATTGTTGTAGTTCGATGCAATAAAAAAAATCCCCAAAAATGAAATGTACCTATTTATGTGAAACACAGTGAATAATACATGCAGTAAAGACCCATTTTTATCAATCTCATGGTGTATTTTAGGTTGACAAAATGGGGACATTGACTAAATCGGGCTTTTTTTCTCTCTATAATAAACTGAAGCTGTTAAAGTATTCTTCCCGTCCCTTGATGTAGTCTGATAACTATTTCTGATTATGATGAACTTTTTATTTTTGCATATTTCCATCTTCATGATACGGAAAACATGCTCAAGAAAGGATTTACTCGAATTCAGTCTTGTTCGTCTGCTAGAGCCCATCAAACCTATGTTCATATTTGGCTCATAAAATTGGGGTGTCAATGTATTATAATAGATATTCAGCATTCGAAGAAGTTTCTTGTGAACGACTGTAGAACGACTTTGTTTCGACTTACTTGAAGTCAGCGGCGTAGCCAGAAATTCAGTTCGGGGGGGGGGGGGGGGTTGGTGAAAATCGATCTTACTGTCCAAACGACATAATTCCGAAACCATAATTTTTGAAGTTTTAAAATTATGGAGAATTATTTTCCAGAAAATAGTAACAAGGTTCGTGTCTTTAGCGAATTTGTTGAGACTTTATTGTAGTCATGAATATTAGCCTGAGAAAATTCACCACAAATACTTCTTGGACGATATACCGTCAAAATAATTTTATCAAATGATGCGCTGTTTAACGTTTGTAAAACTCATCGAAGATACTAAACCTCCGAAATCGGCGGTTTCAAAATGATGCTACCTTGACTGTTTTACTGTTTTTGAACATTTGACCTATACATAAAATTGGTCATACAACAAAAATCAAATGCTCATCAAAATCGATCAGGACCTGCTAGAGTCGAATGGAAATCGTCATTTTTCATAAATTTCTCTCTACATTCGGAAAGTGTTATACTCGTTATTAATCATATTACGTTTTCGTCTCAACTCGACGCATTCCCAAAATATAAACCTGTTTTAATCCACCTAGTGGTGCAATTGTGCTTTTCTCATTTGTCCAGACTACGATTCCATGGCTGGTTATGTTCAATACAATGGTGGAAATGAATATTACATATTCAGTACGATTTGCACATACATACAATGGATCGACAGCCACGATCTTGAGATACTATGTGTTGATACTGAAACATCGCTTGAAACCAGCTGTGGATCATGGAGAAAGATCCGGGAGGTCCGGGTCCTGCTGAATTTCCAACTTGTTAAGAAATTTTAAACTAGTTTCAATTTTAAAGTAGCAACCCCTCACTGCATACTCCCTCCGGGCCGGTATGATTGACGATTTTTAGAGTTTAACTTCGCTTCCTATTAAATAAAGACCCTTATTACAGTACATCTCTACAAAAGCGAGCTCAATTTGAAAAGAAATCTGAGGATTATGATTGATAACAGACCTCTGGAATTTTCTATTGGGATGTTTTCAGGCAGGAAATTGATATTGATGCAATTAGACAACTGTGAAATCAAGACTAATAGATCAGTTACATATCAGGACCCCATTCCGACAATTTATCAAAAGTCCTCATGATGTTTACAACAACAGGTTATCAATTTACGGATCAGATAATTGTTATTGTAATATAGAATTAAATCAGTCTGCATCCATAAATTTTCAACTTCAATCCAATTTTTTTTTTGGGTGTGGTGGGGGGGGGGGGGGAGTTGTATGGTGTTAAGCTCCGAAACCTTCTCTTGGCTACGCCGTTCCTTGGAGTTATTTATTTCGCTTTTCATTTTCCGATATGTTTCAGATCGATCCGATGGTCATAAGTTAGTAAAATTGCAGTCAGAAGGTTCGCACAAATGAACATTTTTGCACTGATAAGTTATCAAGTTCCTTCCAAACAACATGGAAGTGTTCGGTGATTATTTCTAGCGGTTGTAGATAGAAAAATGAAATACAAAATTCGATTTATCGAAATAATGTTTCAATGGATTATTACTATATTGAACAATAAATAGGCGACAAAGAGTAACCCACAAACAACAAGCCATAACTTTTAAAGTATTCAAAATAGATATTTGAAGTCTTCAGTAAAGTTATTCGCAAAAGTAAGAGCTACAAATTTGCTGAAGGCATCATTTCGATATAATCACTTCCAAGAAAATTTGTGAAAATATCTCACTTATAGGGTGATTAATCAGCAAAAGCACAATACCAAAAGAAAGAGCATATTGCCTCCATTATATTATCCGAAGATACTATTGACCTAAAATAAGCCGTTTTGGCGTTAATAATAGATTACATGCTTTTGGTCATATTTCTGACAATGGAAAATGATAAAAATCTTTCGTCCGAATTTAATGTTAAATATCTCTTTTGATAATAGTCCGATTTCAACAATCTATAGCTTGTTCGAAAGGTATTCGTTAAAGCTGTCTAAAAACATATAAATTGTTAACCTATATTGACAATTTCGGCAGATAATTCAAAAAAACTGCAAAAACGCCATTTTTACGCATTCAAACATTTATATCTTGGAAACTAAACATCAGAATCAAAAACAAATTAATAGCGTTCATACTGTTTTTTAGTTCTTTCATTTAAAATTGGTTTGGATTAAATCGGTTCAGCCATTGCTGAGAAACACGAATGAGAATTTGTCCGTTACATACACACACTCACACACACACACAGACACACACACACACAGACATTGTCCCAAATCGTCGAGCTGAGTCGATTGGTATATAAGACTCGGCCCTCCGGGCCTCGGAAAAAATCTTGAAACTTTGAGCGAATTCTATACATTTCTTTTATAAGAAATGTAAAACGGTTGTCACACACACTATGTTTAAGCGCAAGAAATAAAATTTGGACCCAATGACTAAGTTTTCATTGTAAGATGCCATAAAATTACACGTCCCGAATCATAAACGCATCAAACGAAGTGAAGCGCGCATTTGTCTCAAAAGTTCTTCAAAGTCCGTTGGCTGTGCATGGTGATTTTCTGAGGGAACATGAAAATGCAATTATATTGCAAGTTCTGCGGATTATCCGCTGAAAACGTCGAGTTTTTTTTATCAAACATGTTCGGTTACACAAAACAGATAAAAAAGTGTACTACGTATTCGCCGAGCAAGTGCGGCCAAGTGAAGGAACAGAAAACGTCATTGAAGCGGTATCTGATCTTCTTTGTGTACATTATGTACATAACTTCATGTACATGCGACAAATATCGTAGTTTTTGGAGTTTATAGACCAATATTTTTTGAAGATTCTACCATTAACAGGATCGAAGTCTAACGCTACCCGCAAGGTACAACAGCAGAGAGTTGTTAAAAAGAGTTCAAGGCTATTTCTGAGCACTGTGCAGAATATTTTATTTATTTATTTGTTTCAGGTCATCAGCACCTTTGAGGCTATTTGACCAGATTTTTCTGCATGAAATACATTACTTTTACTAACATTATAAACAAAAGATACTTAACCTAACAATTATTTTAGTTGTAAATTCAAATCAATTTATAAAGGTTGGCTTCTTTAATAAATTTAAAACTATTAATAGTATTTGAGGGATGATTATCTAAAGAGCTTAAACCTACAATATTGTGTTTTTTCTCAAGTTATCATATATTTTACAATCCTGGAAAATGTGCTCTATGGTTAGTGTTACATGACATGTTTCACACTTTGGAGGTTCATCTTTAGACATCAGAAATTTGTGGGCGAGGTTTGTATGCCTAATTTGTAACCGAGTCAAGACAACAGAATCGCGCCTGCATAAATCAGATGAGTGTAACCATTTATATGAAGTGTTTCTGATCTTCCGAAGTTTGTTATTTTTTATTTGAATCCAACGAGTATTCCAAAGTTGCTTGATTATTGATTTGCTACGATTTTTCGTTGCCCAAAATGTCCACATGGCTAGGCACATATAAGAACTTGATCAATCGGGATCGTTCATGAAAGTTTCTTAGGGTATTGTGAATTCGATGTACGGTGATGTGATTCGAGAAAATGTTGAGGATTGCTTGCATAGCACTAACTGAATCAGAAATTATAAGTATTCGAAAGCAATTAGAACTTTCTTGATCCACATGAGCATGCTAAATAGCAGCCAATTCTGCATTAAATATTGAACTGTAATCTGGAAGTCTAAGCATATTGTATTCTTTTGTATTTGAGTTAAATTAGGCACAGCCAACTTTTTCATATTTTTTTAACCCATCTGTGTGTATTTTTTCGAATGATTTAATTTTTTTAATGAGAGTAGTAAACTGGTGTTTGTATACAATTGGATTTGTTGTTTTTTTTGGGTAGAGATTTCAGTGCGTAATCAATATTGATTTTAGAGATTTTCCATGGTTCTTTGGGGGTACTGTCAGTTTCAAGTTCAATTTCTCGAAGAAGCTTGGTGCATCTCACGGCAAATGAATTATCGTTTTGTAAATAACTTGGCGCAGTTATTTTTCTATACAATGGATTGGCTGGATAAGTCAAAATAGAACTCATACGCCTCATGTTATGGACTCAGTGGCATAATCTCTGAGTCAATCATTATACTATCGATCGGGCTTGAAAGGAAAGCGCCGGACGATAGTCGAATACCTTGGTGGTGAATTGTATCTATGGTTTGTAGTTGTTGTCACTTGCAGAGGAATATACACAGTTACCATACTCAATTTTTGACAAGACTAAAGCTTGGTATATTCTTAATAAACTCGTGCGATTCGTACCCCATTTGGTTCCTGATATTGGTTTTATACTATTCGGAGCCTTTTGTCCTGAACACTTAATATTTCTTAGATGCATTTTCCATGATAGTTTTGGATCTAATGATAACCCAAGGAAGTTCACTGTATCCACAAATTTTATGTGAAAGTCGTCTATGGTTATTTTTATTTTATAAAATAAAATGAACTTTTCTTTTACAAAAATGCATTGCTGACGTTTTTGTTTTGGATATTGTAAAGCTATGGTCTTGTAGCCAACGAGCCACTCTGTTTATTGTAATTTGAAGTTGTCTTTGTATTGATTTTAAGTATCTAGAGCTCATGTAGATAACTATATCATCTGCAAATAAAAGAATTTTACATTTCTTTGAAATCCGCTTAGCAACACCGTTGATTGCTATTAAAAATAACGTGACACTTAGCACCGATCCTTGCGGAATACCATTTTGTTGGGAAAATTCAGAAGAGAAAAAGTTACCTTGATTTACTACGAACCTTCTCTCACTTAAGAAGTTCAAGATAAAGTTTAACATATGCCCTTCGACTTTGCAATTTTTCAATGAATTCAGAATGTTTCTTCGTCAGGTTTTGTCATATGCTTTTTGCAAATCTAAAAATATTGATACAAGATGTTCTTTCCTGCTAAAGGTTTCATTGATTTCACATTCCAGTATTAATAAATTGTCTATTGTAGATCTATTATTTCTAAAGCCAAACTGAACATTTGATAAAATGTCGTTTGTCTCAAGATACCACATCAAACGTTTGTTGATCATTTTCTCGAACAGTTTGCATAAACAACTAGTGAGAGCTATTGGACGATAGCTGGTGGGTTGTGTTGGTTCTTTTCCAGGTTTTAAAATAGGAATAATGATAGCTTTCGACCAATTTTTGAAAAAACATGTTCGAGGTAGATTCTATTGTAAAAGTTTAGTAAAGCTACCAGTACACTGATTATCATAACGTAAAATATTTGATGAAGCAAAATTTGATCAAATAAACGTGTTTGACAAACAAATTTGACAAGGCCAGTACACGAGATCAACTGTTTAACAAACTTTTTTCATCAAATATTTGCATTGATGCGTTACCGGACGTTACGCCTAAAATTGTTTGACAAACATAATAAAACAAGTTTGATGGATCGGTACACTGTTTGTCAAATGTAGTCAAACCGGCATGTACGCCAAACAAATCGCCATGCGAAAAAAATTTGTTGTTTGAACTTCATGAATTTTCAAGAGTGCAAACACATGAAATATTTGTGTTAGCGCAGGGATGCCAAATGATTTTTCAGAAAATTTGTTTTATTTTTATAGAAAACTGGAATTGTCAAAGCAACTATATCGCTTTCCTTTGTTCGTGATTATGCAGAGCAAGGTGTTTAGAGTTCTATGGTGATTCGTCTTTGGCAGTAGCTAGGTGAGAAGCGAGGTAAGCGTGCAACTGGCTGCGGTGGTGAAAAATGACAGCAAACAACTTTGTGTGCGAACTGAAATTCAAGCTATCATATATCGAGATGAATGTTTCATCACTAGTAACTAGTAAACAATGTTGTTAGCTGTAGTTTTTAAAACCAGCATGGCTGATCGGCGGAGTGTAATTTAACACCTCGGAAATCATTAACGTCATCATCGATTTCTTGTAGCAGATTTCAGTGACAACATTTCGGAGAATTCGTTCGAAGTCAAATTAGAAATTATGCAGGAAGATTTTATGTGTCAGTGATCCTGAAAATACGGAGCCGGCTCTCAGTTTTTTCCCTATAGTCCATTGGTATTATGTGAAGAGTAAATTAAGGATGTAATAAAATCGGCAAATGTTGGCTTGATAGAACGTAAGCAAAAAACTTGTCGCCGGAGAAGTTCACACAATTGAAAAAAATGTTTTACAGTCGGGTCTTCTACAACGCGGATTTCTACCACGCGGTACCCGCGTAATATTAATCACATAGCTTATGGGATTTTGACTAATTGGGGCTGTGGTTGAATATTTCGTCTGCGTTAACATTTTGTACCATACTTTCTTTGGCAAAGTTGTTGTGCTTATTTAGACCTACAATTTAGAGTGACTGGATATCCAATTAGTTGAGAACTGTGTCGCCAGGGGTACTTTAAAAGAGAGTAAATAAATCGAACCTCTCGTCGCGAATGTGACTAACGTTGAATAGGTTTAACATGGAATATTTCGAAACACTGATTATTTTGAAAGGGGATGTCTCAGGAAGATTTGTCCAGAATGTCAAGAGTTTCTGGATAGTGGAAATAATAAATCAGAATTGTCCCATCAGGCGTCGCTAATACTAATGCAAATGTTCAATTAATGTTAAAATCATTCTTTGTCTCAATAATGAGAATATTTAGAGGGGTACTATCTTCAGTAAAGATGCTCGAGAAATCAAAGACTATCAGATGGTGATAGATTAGTTTGGGATAGTCTCACTATGGTGCACTAGTGAGCGTACCACCTAAAATTGCATTATAGAATATGATACATCTCAAAAGTCTAGTAACATAGAAAGATGGTGTTTCCGGCAAAGTTCTAGGGGAGACCAACGGCTACGCGATTACGGGCAAATCAAACTGAAATAGATCCGCCAGGTGCAGCTAGTGAGCATGTACTATTTTTCAAATTCTATATCTCGAGATCACGATAATTTAGAAGTGTGGTGTCTTCGCAATATTCATCAGCGGGTCGAGTGCTGTCCGAAGGTGAATAGATAATTTCAGAATTCAGCCACTAGGCGCTAGGAAGAATACAACTTCCAGAATGTTAGGTGATGTTTTGTCACGAAAGTTTAATAATTAGGGAAATGATGTGATGCAATATGTTTTATTTTGAAGGACAATTTCTTGGCAGATAAAAACCAATTGTTTTGGACATTTCCAATGCACAAGGAGTTCCAATGTGTCAAAAAAGAATTTTTTTCAACCTTTTGGGAATGAATTTCATATTGCAAGGCAAGTTGTTGGCAGTTGAAAACCAATAGTTTTGGACATTTTCGAATATTGAAAAGCTAGTTGTAGACAGTTGTAAATCAATAGTTTAGGACATTGTCAATGCACATGGGGATCCGTCGATGAATCAAAATAGGAATTTTTTCAACTTCATGGGAGTGAGTTTTAATGGTAACACTAAAAAAAAGTAAACGTTATGCCTATTGATTTTACACATAGATTTTTGCAATTAACGGAGGCATATAGACACTATTTGCTGGCACATAAACCTAATGTGTGTATTTACAAGAAATATTAATCCTACATTCACATTTCATTATTAGGCACATAAAACCCCATTCTATAACAATATGCACATATAACTTATGTGTGTGCATACATAGTTTATACAGTTGACACATAGAAGGTATGTGTGCGCGTGATAACAATAGCATTTCTTCTTCATATGAATTTTAAGCGGTTTGAAGGAAATAACGTTTGGTTTTTTTTTCAGTGAAGTTGTTGGTACATATTTTCACCACTTTTTTGTTAACCATTTTTGTTAACGACCTATTGAGTCAATTTGTCAACAGTTGTTACGGCATTTAATTAGCAAGGGACTGGAAGGTGAAGTATATTTTTCAATATTTAGAGCCATAGTACTCAAGGAAGAGCAAGGAGTTGAAGGGAGAAAGTTTGGAAAAGCGTGGAAGGATCATATATGCAAGCTTAGAGCTCACCGGCGACTTAACTTTTTGTCTGCTACCGTAGGAGTCAGGGTCTTTTGGCATTAGAAATGCGAATCACCTGAGTCTACGGCATGTCCGGACAAGCGTAAAGTAACTTGTTACTTCATGCTGTCGGAACCGACTGTTGGTACTGTTGGTACATGAACTTCAAAAGTTTTGGGCATTTTCAATGCACAGGGGGTCCGCCAATGTGTCTAAACGAAAAAAAATTCAACTTTATGAGAGTGAGTTTTATATTGAACGACAAGTTGTTGGCAGATCTAAAACAATAGTTTTGGACATTCTCAATGCACATGTGGGTCCGTCGATGCATCAAAATGGAAATTTTTTCAACTTCATGGGTGTTGCTCCAGGATCAACACAAACGGCAACACTGCTTGACAAATTCCGTGGACAGTGACCTGTCCTTTGGCCTGTCAGACGAAAACGACATGTTGGCAGAAGATAGAGCAGTGTAGTGCCTACTGCATAGGCAACTGAATACTATTGAATTATAATTTATTAATCATCCTAACATGAGAAAAAAAAATTATCGGCTACTGAAGGCCAAAGAAACCACATCGTCGCTGTTGTGCTATCTTATGACAAGCGCCATTTAGCACATTTCGAGAAAAACGATTTTTAAAGTTTGAGATTGAATATCTTGAAATTTATAAATGGCATAAACAATCCAAAGAAGACAATTTTTGAAAACGCCACTTTGTAGCGATTTTGCAGACAAGTAATGTGGCATATCTAACTCAAAAATATCGTTTGTCATAAGATAGCACAACAGCGGCGCCATTTTTTTTTTTTTTTTTTTTACAATGGAGAAGACCTTTATGTCCTAGCCCAGTACACGTGCTAACGGTAGGGTCCAATCTACCACACGGGGTGCACTGGGGGCGTGTCGGACTCGAATGGTGACCAGCCATTAATACCGACTAAACTCCATTGGGCTCCGCCATCATTCCTCCCAGGAACTACCTCTCGGTATTACTTCTGGGGGGATGGCTGTACTAAATGTACTCATTCACTCTCACTCACGCGATCATACATCCTGTATGAGGCTTACTTGGGTGCTCTCTCAATCACACTTTGATTCACTCTCAAACACTCCCACATGAGGCTGACTTTTGTGCTCACCTTTTACGTTCCATGCGAGGCTGACTTGTGTGCTCACCTTACTCATTCCTTGCTAGGCTTACTTTTGTGCTCGCCCTACCCATACATGTGAGGCTGACTTGGGTGCTCACCCTATCACCTGATTCACTCTCAATCGTGCCACTCTATTGTACCTTTGTCACTCCCTCTGGCATCCCATGTGGGACATTTTTCTTAGGCCCCACTTCTGACATACCATGCGAGGCTGACTTTTGTGCTCACCTTTTTCATTCCTTGCTAGGCTGACTTTTGTGCTAGCCTCTACCAACCTGTGAGGCTGACTTTTATGCTCACCCTTAACATGCAGTGTGAGACTGACTTGGATGCTCACCCTTTCACTCCTCTGCCACGCCATGAGGCATCGATAGCTTAGTTCCAACATACTACGCTACGACCCTCCCGTCTTGGCATGAGGCAGTCCACTTATACGCCTATACGCTCACTCTTCTGTCTTGCTTCGGGGTGGCTGGGTTTACCCCTTACGCGGTTGCCATTCGCTGCGCCAACCTACCTCGGCATGAACAGACCATTCACTCTCTTATTTTGCGCTTGGCCTTTTTCGCTCCAACTAACCAATCACTAGTTAGCCGTGCCCGCCGTCTGTTGCTCGGTTCGCCAGATTACCTGTAGCCTACTGGCAATCTGGATGGTAGCAGCCGAGACTGCGTTCCACTTCTCCACCGTTTGACACATCCGCTGAATAAGGGTATCCGGGGTTGTGTCCCAGCCACAGACGTCAAGCATTGCTCTTCTTTCGACGTCGAACCGATGACATACGAACAGTATGTGTTCGGCAGTTTCGTCTACACCTGGGCAGTCCGGGCAGACTGGGACCTCCGCGTGTCCGAACCTGTGGAGGTACTGACGGAAACAGCCATGGCCTGACAGGAATTGTGTCAGGTGGAAGTGAACTTCCCCATGGGGTCTTCCCACCCAGCTCGATATGCTAGGTATCAGCCGGTGGGTCCACCTACCTTTCGAGGAGTTGTCCCACTCACGCTGCCATCTGGCGACCGAGGTCACCCTGGTGCGCTCGCGGGCTCCCCTATTTCCACGTAGCTCAAAGCACTCCTCATCTTCCCGAATGACCAGCCCGACTGGCATCATGCTCGCTATCACGCAGGATGCATCGTGTGATACCGTGCGGTAGGCAGATATCACTCTGAGGCACATCACGCGGTAGGTGCTCTCCAGTTTCTGTAGGTAACTGGTTACCCTCAGTGCTCTTGACCATGACGGGCCGCCGTACCTGAGGATAGATACGGCAACGCCTGCCAGTAACCTACGTCTACTGGCGCACACCTTTGAGCTGTTGGACATCATTCTCGATAGTGCCGCAACAGCAGTCGACGCTCTCTTGCACGTATAGTCGACATGGCTGCCGAAGGTCAGCTTGTCGTCTATAATGACTCCGAGAGACTTCAGACTTCGCTGTGAAGTGATCGCGACTTCTCCCACATGGATAACTGCATGTTGTGCCGACTTGCGGTTGTTGACGATAACTACCTCCGTCTTATGATGAGCGAGCTCCAGGCCTCTCGCGCTCATCCATTCCTCCACCGTGCTAATCGCGTGTTCTGCGGTTAGTTCTACCTCAGGAATTGACTCCCCGTAGACCTCCAAGGTTACGTCGTCGGCAAAGCCGACGATCTTGACCCCAGGAGGGAACTTCAGTCTCAGAACCCCGTCATACATGAGGTTCCATAGCACCGGGCCTAGGATCGAGCCCTGCGGGACTCCGGCGGTAATCGGAACCCTTTTCTGACCGGCATCGGTCTCGTATAGCAGTACGCGGTTTTGGAAGTAACTTTCCAGGATCCGGTACAGACCCACCGGTAGGCTAAGCCGGTGTAACAAGAGCGCGATGGCATCCCAGCTTGCGCTGTTGAATGCGTTCTTCACGTCAAGTGTCACTAACGCACAGTATCGAATACCTCGCCTTTTTCGTTGGATCGCTATCTCGGCAGTATTTATCACTGAGTTGAGAGCGTCCACTGTGGACTTACCCTTCCGAAAGCCAAACTGGTTGCTTGACAGACCGTCCGTACCTTCCGCGTACGGGGTGAGCCTGTTGAGGATGATCCTCTCAAGCAGTTTGCCAGTCGTGTCTATCAGACAGATTGGTCTGTACGCCGATGGGTCGCCTGGCGGCTTCCCGGGCTTCGGCAACAGCACCAGTTTCTGCCTTTTCCATCTATCGGGGAAACGGCACTCGTCAAGGCATCTCTGCATAGCTAGCCTGAACATGTTCGGGTTCGCTATGATCGCTGCCTTGAGAGCGTTGTTCGGGACTCCATCCGGCCCTGGAGCTTTGTTCATTGCTAGGGATTTAGCCACTGCGAGTAGTTCTTCGTTCGTCACTGGAGCCACCATTTCGACCGTGCCCGCACTGTCTCGTAGTGCAGGTGGCCAGGGGCTTGTGGCTCGAGACGGGAAGAGTACTTCGATAATCGTTGCCAACCGGTCCGGAGACCGTTCTGGGGGTGAGGAGCCCCCTTTGGTCTTGGCCATCACAATCCGGTAGGCGTCACCCCACGGATTCGCGTTGGCACTCTCACACAGGTTGTCGAAACACGCTCTCTTGCTGCTTTTAATAGCCTTGTTAAGGGCTAATTTCGCAGCTCGAAACACTTCACGGCGGTTCTCTCTTGCATCCTCGGTGCGAGCTCTTTGCATCCTACGTCTAGCTCTGAGACAGGCTGACCGTAGAGCTGCAATCTCGGCACTCCACCAGTATACCGGGCATCTACCGTTTCTTGGCAGTGTTTTTCTCGGCATAGTGGCGTCGCACGCGCGTGATAGAACAGCTACCAGCGCATCCCCGCTTAGACTGTCGGTGTTGGCCTCCAGTCCCAGGGCCGCGGTGAAAGCTTCGCTGTCGAAGTGATTGGACTTCCACCCGCGTACCTGACAGGGATCTCCCGCCCTCGGATGCTGCACACCATAGTTGATCTTAAAGCGGATTGCTAAATGATCACTATGGGTGTAGCCTTCGTCTACCCTCCATTCCATGCCTGGAGCCAGACTCGGGCTGGCAAAGGTCAAATCAATCCACGCCTCCACTCCGTTTCTACGGAATGTACTAGCGGAGCCATCATTAGCTAGCACAGTATCGAGTTTCGCAAACGCTTCCATTAGCGCTTGACCCCTGCTATTTGTACAGCGGCTGCCCCACTCCACTGCCCAAGCGTTGAAGTCTCCCGCTATTACTACCGGTTTCCGGCCCACGAGGTCCGACGAGAGCCTGTCGATCATCTGGTAGAACTGTTCTATTGGCCACCTTGGTGGGGCGTAGCAGCTGCAATAGAACACACCATTGATCTTGGCAATCGCCACACCCTCGGCGGAGGGGTGTATTACCTCTTGAACCGGGAACCTTCCCGTTGTACAGATTGCCACCATTCCAGACCCGTCCGACACCCAATTGCCGTTGCCGGCAGGGATGCTGTACGGGTCTGATAAGAGGGCGACATCTGTCCTCGACTCCGAGACCGACTGCCACAGCAGCTGTTGGGCTGCTGCACAATGGTTAAGATTTAGCTGTGTGACTCTCACGGCTTCTTCTTATTTAACTCGCCGAAGGGACACGAAGGTCCGCCCATAGCATGTTTATGGGCTTGCTTCTTAGAGGTGCAGATAAGGCACTTATATGCCTTCGTGCACCCCCGCTCTTTATGCCCCTCCTCGCCGCATCGACGACATAGCTTGCTCCTGTCTAAGCCTTTGCATTCGTAAGCTTTATGGCCGGATTCTAGGCACCGATAGCACCTGTCCACTGAAGGCGGCTGGGGTATACTAATAGGGCATACCGACCAGCCGATCTTCAGCTTCCCTTTCTCGGTTACCTTTTTGGCATCCGCATTCAGTAGCCTGAGGTAGGCTACTTGCGTGCCAGAGGGTCCGTCTCTCAATCGCACAGAGGCCCGCTCGATTGTGACGTCGCATTGCTCCTTGACGGCTGCGACGACGTCTTCTGCGGTCGTGAACTCATCCAAGTGCTTGCACTGGAGAGTTGTTTCCGCACCTAGCGACCTGATTTGGGCGCCCTCACCAAGGACCTCTTGGGCCAAGGCCTTGTATATTGCACTTGATTGTGCGCCTCGCTTCAGCACCAGGAGCATCTCTCCCGTGTTGGTGCGTCTTACGCTACGCACATCCTGCCCAAGGGCCGAGAGGCTTTCGGCCGCCTTCATCGATTTAAGGACATCGGCGTATTTGTCCTTGTCGGTTTTTAACCACAAGGCTTCGCCTCTGTCCTTGGCCTTCCTCGCAGGCCGCGGTACCTCCGGTTTCGGTGCCGGCTTTTTCTTGGTAACCAGCGTCCAGGGGTTTGAGCCCCCCTGCCCCGGTCGTGCCGGGTTGCTGGTACCATCGCTCTCCACAGCGAGGTCACTCTCGCCCTCGTTTACCTCACCCAGGCGGCGTTTGACCTTGACGGTTGCACGCCGAGTGGTGTCGGTTTTGGCACCCTCTCCTGGCGACTTCCTAGGGCGCCATGGTTGATTGAAACTGTACACTACTTTGTAAGTTAACCTATATACTTTATTTTCTAAAATTTTCCTAATCAAACCTGTATTTACAGTTTGAAGCTTTTTGAATAAATAATTGCTCTCAAAATAGTGTCCTTTGTTCTACCCGAACAATGGGAGTGAGTTTTATGTTGAAGGGTAAGTTTTTTTTTATTTAGGCCCAAATGCGGTAGCTCGACGAGGCCGATTGTTTGTTTTTTTTACAATGAATAAAAAAAACAGCTATGTAAAATTTTTGGTCTCGTTCAGGCGCAGCTTTCTGCTGCGTGTTGAGATCCTTTTTCTAGGGGGCGAAATATTGCCAGTGTTGTCCACTGCAATTTGAGGTTCGATCCGCTTGTCTTCTTTCGCGTTGTCGTTCATGCCCATGTCCTCATCCGTACTACTTTCCTGCTGCTCGCGGTCAGATGTTCCAGTTTGTGTCTTACTCTTATCGGTCGTTATTGTATGTTCGTATTTTTCGGCATTCGTTTCGTTGTTGTTGTTACTGGTTGTTGGTGCTTGATCCGGAGATGTTGGTTTTGCAGCTGTTAGTGGTTTAGCGTAAGATGGTTGTGTGCTGATTTCAGTTGGATTTGAGTTTTCCTTAACAGTTTCTACGCAAGGTTTTCCGAGGTGCAGCTTCTTCGTGCAGAACTGGCACGTAGGAATTTGCCCTGGGTACGTGACTAGTGATGTCTGTTGAATGAGAGCATCGTCCCTTCCTAACACTGTGAAGCTTAAGTAAGAGGGAATTGGCTTGGTCACACACATTCTCACCACACGAACACCGTTAGGGATGCCCGGGAAAAAATTCCTCCATGTATCATGTGTAACGGAGTCTACTTCTCCGTATTTTTGCAAGCATTTTTTAATCGCCCCGTCAGGGGTACGCGTAGCCAAATCATGGACCCGAACTTCTACAGCGCCGTTCTCGATGTATACGGGAATGCTATATTTAACATTGCCGCATTCGGCGGTGTGCTGCATGTTGTTTCGCGAGGCGAATGACTCAGCTTGGTTAATGTTGTTGAACGAAATCAGTACGCAATGTTTGATATGATGCATTTGTAGGATTTTCACTTCAGCCAGATTGAGTTCCATCTGCACTTTTAATAACTGTTCCACTTCCCGAATGGCTGGTCTTACGGGGCATTTTGAAAAATCAACAGCAACACAGTTCGGCCGCATCTGGGTTGCTTTTTGCTGGGCACCGTCACTCATCACTAAATCGCACAGTAGGTATAGGCTATTGTTATATGGACTGCTTGTGTGATAGGCACCGATTGATTTTTAGGTAGAATTGACTGTTTCACTTGCGCGGGACGATTTTTTGCTTCTGCTCAGGGCGAGATGTGAAGACAAACTGAAGGGTAAGTTGTTGGCAGAGTATCCCAAACTAAACTGTCACCATCGGGCAGTCCTTGACAGCTCAAGCAACTTTGCTGAAGACATCACCCTTCTAAATTACCGTCTTTAGAAGATATTGAAATAAAAAGATGTTTGCTGACTAGCTCCGCCTAGTGGGTGATATCTAATTTTATTATTACATTACCAAACAGCCCTTGTCGTCCTCAGAAACTTTACAGAAAACATCATTTTCCTAAATTATTAAACTTTTGTGACAAAACATCACCTAACATGTACCGTTAGTAGTATTCTCTCTAGCGCCGCCTAGTGGCTGAATTCTGAAATTAACTATTCGCCAACATTCGACCCGCTGATGAATATTGCCGAAGACACCACATTTTTAAATTATCATGATCTCGAGATATAGAATTTGAAAAATAGTACATGCTCACATTAATTTGATTTGCCCATAATCGAGTAGCCCTTGACTTCCTCTAGAGCATTGCCGAAAACATCATCTTTCTAAGTTATTAGACTTTTGAGATGTATCATATTCTATAAAGTACTTTTAGGTGGTACGCTCATTAGAGCCTCATAGTGAGAGTATCCCAAATTAATCTATCACCATCTGGTAGTCTTTGATTTTTCGAGCAACTTCACTGACGACAGTACCCCTCTAAGAGACTATCCATAAATGATGTAGTATTTTATGAGTGATTTTAACACCCTCCTCCCCCATCGTAGCATTTTGTCACAAACCTCTAAATACAATCCCCCCCCCCTCCCTGGCAATTTAGTGGCTTGACGGTAACCCTACCCGCCTTGTCCTCGCAAAAAATTAAAAAAAAAAAAACGATGTTAGATGAAACGGGTAAGATTGGCGTGACATCAGGTCAACCCCAAGGGCCTTAGTACAAAGGTACGCAAAGAGTGTGCAGAGTTTGAAGCAAGAAAAAGTCTACCTATCGGGCAAAATTAGAATACAGCTTTGCTGTACAGGTATCAGAGACGGATTCCAATTGTGCTCGATAGGTAGACTGTATTTGACTTCACTCTTTGCGCAACTGTTCTCCATCAACTTCTATTCCCCTTTAAAAAAGCTACGTAGCATGACAGGACCTCTTACCCCCCTGCCGTCGCACATCATCACAAAATACAAAACTCCCCTTCCTCCATATAACGCTACGTCATTTATGAATGGTCCCTAAACATTATCGTTATTGAAGCACAATATGCAGATTATAATTAAATCAAAACAAACACCAATCAATATTCTCTGTTACACCAAGTTTAAAGTTTAGGAAACGAAACTTGGTGTTTAAAGTTTAGGAAACGGGTCACGGGATTTCGCACGGAATTTGGCCAGGGGAAAACCTAAAGCTCTGCCACTCTAAAAAAATACCAACAATATCGAAATAGCACCGAATTTTAAACCTTAACGTTTTTTCGTTTTGACAACAAATTCTGAATCAGTTACGCGTACGGCGTATTTTGCTATCCTGAATGAGCAAAGCATGTTTGTCAAACTTCTCCATCAACGAGTTTGACAAACTTCTCCATCAACAAGTTTGACAAACTTCTCCTTCAACAAGTTTGACAAACTGCAGCGTTACGCTGTTTGAAGTTTTGACAAACTGGTCAGTACACTGTTTGACAAATCGACAAATAATCGCCTTGACAAACACGAATAAAAAGCTTGGCAAACTGTTTTTGCTCAAATAAGAGCCAGTACACAGCAGTTCAAATTTATTTCACGAAAGATATCAAATATTTGACTTTATGACAAACAGTGTACTGGTAGCTTAAGGTTTGTTTTGCATACTTAGGTAATTTTTTAAGCATTATATAATGTATATCGTCTATTCCAGGTGACGAACCTTTAAAAGTGGATAGTGCCATTTCCAGTTCTATAATCGAAAACGGTTCATTGTAAGATGCATTGGTTTGATTAATTGTTAACAGTTTTGATTCTACTGTTTGTTTAATTTTTGTGAAAGATGAAATTTAATTGCTAGATGAAGAGACATCAGAAAAGTGTTGCCCAAGGGTGTTTAGAATTTCATTTGAAGTCGCCATCGTTTTGTCGTTAGCCTTCAATGATGTTATTATGGATGTCTTGTATTTGCCACTAATACTCCGTATTTGTTGCCAAATACGGGTTTGTGGCGTACTGTCAGTAATTGATGAGACATAATTATTCCAACACTCCCTTTTAGATTTTCTAATTATACGACGAGCTTTAGCCTTTTTTAGTTTATAGTCTTTCTCGTTCTCAAATGTCATGTTATTTTAAAAATTTCTTAAAGACGCATTTCTTTCTTTGATTGCTAACGCGATTCCTTTGTTCCACTGAGGGGCGGCGAAACACTTTACGCCCGAGTGGGTAGAAAGCATAGGGTGAGGGGTCCATTAGTAAGGATTTTTCCCTTTGCGCAATGCACACGCTTACATTACATTAACATTAAATCTCGTTCGTTTATGCAAATGGAATTGTGGTACATCGATGTTTTCAAATGTGTGTAGTGCGAGATACATGCGTTGCACATCTAATTTTTTTGAAATGGTTCAAAATTTCGAGTGGGTAATTACCCGAAGGATAGAACTCAGCTGAAATTTGTTCTTGCAAGGGTGGAAACACCTCCTCTTGCGCGATCGTGTATAGTAGAGAAATCGTTTAGGTAAAATTTATAACCAGTGTAACTAGCGCGTTGATGAACCTACAAATGAGTTTCTTGTAAACAGATCAGTGGCGTAGCCAGAAATTTGGTTTGGAGGGGGTTTTGATGAAAGTCGCAAATTTTTTGAAAAAATCTTAAAATTTAATATGAGTTTGATAAATTATTGAAAACTCAAAAACATAAGTAGTCTAACAGACGTCATTCCAGTCTACAAACAAGAAGGATCAACATGGAACAGTTTTCAAACCTCTATAGATTATTTTCTTATATAATATGTCAATGTAGTCAAAAATTGCGATCTTTTAAAGTGGGATAAATGATCTAAAAAAATTTCAACGTTCAAGATCACCTAATATAATAATCCCTGACTTTGAAGGTTTGACAACTTCGGGAAGTTATCAACATAAAACAGCGCCTGCTTTGATATAGAAATTTTAGTGATTAATTCTCATAGAGGTAATTATGGTGAATTAATTTTTCAAAAATATTAAGAGACATGGTGCCTTCAGCAAAGTTTTTGAAAATGTCATTTCAAACAATTTTGTTGAAAATATGAAGGCTACATGAATTCAACATATAAGGATTTAAATGGACTGGGCATGCTATATTTCCTTTAGTGAAGAGAAATTTAGGTGAAAACTATTTTTTTCTGCGCTACGGATAAAATTGTTTGAAACAATCATTGCGAGTTGAGAACACAAAACCTATAACTAAATTATGGATGGATGGAACTGAAACTTGCGTTTCGACTTCATATCATCAGAATCCGACACTAACTTGGTGGGCGGACTAAGCTAGCGCCGAATTGAAGCTAGCTCCTGAAAATGGTATTGTGAACACCAAGTTTCGTCACTCTTTGTGTTTTTGAGTCCTTTTAATATCTGGGAATTATTTGTTTTAAATCCAGTTCCCTTATTTTTTTTGTAAGCTTCAAAGGCACCTTGAACGCAATGTGAATTTATTATTTAATTACCACAGAAGAGATTTATCAAATACAGTAATTTCAGAATAGCTTGTTGTAAAGGTTTTCTACTACTATATTTCGATACTCTGAATATGTGGGATATTTATGTCTTTGACAAAGTTGTTTGAAATAGCACTTTCGAAAACTTTGCTGGAGACATTAAGTCTCGACCCAAATTTGCTTGAAGAGTAATTCTTCTCTATAATTACTTCTAGGAGGATTAACCGTCAAAATTATTCTATCAGCAGATGAACAGTTTTACGTTTTGAAATTCTTCAATGTTAACATCGAAATTTGGCAGTTTCGAATGAATGTGATCGTGACTGTTAAAAATTTATCGAGCATTAATTTTACTTTTCTTCATTAGTCAACCTCACAACTTGCAGTACGTAGTACACCAAATTTTAGTACGCCATTCATTGCATCCTGCTAAGAGGCTATTCATATAGTTGATAATACAACAAAAATCCAATGCTCATAAAACCGATCCTGACCTTCTAGAGACAAAATTACACCAGCTTTCAACTAGTTTCAGAAATGTTATTTTTGTTGTCAACCATATTGAATTGTTGTCTAAACTCTACACAATCTAAAAAAATACATTTTCAGCAAATGTTGAAATGTATGCAAATTTTCGGTAAACAAGCTTATGTTTTATATGCAATCAACCTATTCAAATTTAGATTCCCATTCGAAAAATTGTCTCTAATCCATATAATGAAGCATCTTTCCAAAAATGAGCTCATAATAATTCAGACAGTTATTTTATTTTACATTGAAGTAATTTGACAACTATGGGATTTTGGCTAAGAGATAAGTTACAAGATCCCCTTCCCACAATTTTTCAAAAGTTCTCATGACGCTTTAAACACAGTTCTCAATGTAGTGATCAGAGAATATTTTTCCAAAAATATTTTGTGGAATATTAAATTAAATTCGTCAGTATCAATTTTTTTTCAATCCAATTAATTTTGGTTTGGGGGGGGTTTTAACCCCCAAAACCCCCCCCTGGCTACGCCACTGATGTCATTTCAAACAATTTTGTTGAAAATATGAAGGCTACATGAATTCAACATATAGGGATTTAAATGGACTGGGCCTGCTATATTTCTTCTTAGTGAAGAAAAATTTAAATGAAAACTATTTTTTTCTGCGCTACGGATAAAATTGTTTGAAACAATCATTGCGAGTTGAGAACACAAAACCTATAACTAAATTATGGATGGATGGAACTGAAACTTGCGTTTCGACTTCATCTCATCAGAATCCGACACTAACTTGGTGGACGGACTAAGCTTGCGCCGAATTGATGCTAGCTCCTGAAAATGGAATCACTCTTTGTGTTTTTGAGTACTTTTAATATCTGGGAATTATTTGTTTTAAATCCAGTTCCCTTATTTTTTTGTAAGCTTCAAAGGCACCTTGAACGCAATGTGAATTTATTATTTAATTACCGCAGAAGAGATTTATCAAATACAGTAATTTCAGAATAGCTTGTTGTAAAGGTTTTCTACTACTATATTTCGATACTAGAGATGGGCGAAACAGTTCACTTCGAAGAACCATTCCCGACTGAACAGTTCTATAAAAAGAACTAGTTCAGATGAACCGTTCTTCCGTTCAGCTGATATTTTACTTGTATCTAGCGAATGTCTCTCAAAACATTCGATTCTTGGAGAGGAACCAAACAGATGCTGCCCAAACTATTATCTGTATGCTTAACAAGTTCATCAAGGGTGGCGATTTCTTCATTATGTATAACTAGAGAAATAGAGAATGAGATGAGTCGTTCGCTTATGAGTCGTTCTTCGCCGGTTTTATTCTGGGATAGCGCAGAGAGCGGTTTGTGGTACGGCAAATCAGTTCATTTTCATTCGTTCGCCTAAAAATCGGTCCGAGAAATTTGCTAAACGGCTTTGGGTCATATTCAGTTCATTCGCTTTGAAGAGAATTGAGAACTACCGTTCTTTTAAAAAGAACTTCCGTTCGCTCATTCTCTTCAAAGAACCAGTTCACTTCAACCGTTCGCGAACGAATTGCCCATCTCTATTCGATACTCTGAATATGTGGGATATTTATGTCTTTGACAAAGTTGTTTGAAATAGCACTTTCGAAAACTTTGCTGGAGACATTAAGTCTCGACCCAAATTTGCTTGAAGAGTAATTCTTGTCTATAATTACTTCTAGGAGGATTAACCGTCAAAATTATTCTATCAGCAGATGAACAGTTTTACGTTTTGAAATTCTTCAATGTTACTTAACATCGAAATTTGGCAGTTTCGAATGAATGTGATCGTGACCGTTAAAAATTTATCGAGCATTAATTTTACTTTTCTTCATTAGTCAACCTCACAACTTGCAGTACTAGTACGTAGCACACAAAATTTTAGTACGCCATTCATTGCATCCTGCTAAGAGGCTATTCATATAGTTGATAATACAACAAAAATCCAATGCTCATAAAACCGATCCTGACCTGCTAGAGACAAAATTACATCAGCTTTCAACTAGTTTCTGGAATGTTATTCTTGTTGTTAACCATATTGAATTGTTGTCTAAACTCTACACAATCTAAAAAAATACATTTTCAGCAAATGTTGAAATGTATGTAAGTTTTCGGTAAACAAGCTTATGTTTTATATGCAATCAACCTATTCAAATTTAGATTCCCATTCGAAAAATTGTCTCTAATCCATATTTTGAAGCATCTTTCCAAAAATGAGCTCATAATAATTCAGACAGTTATTTTATTTTACATTGAAGTAATTTGACAACTATGGGATTTTGGCTAAGAGATAAGTTACAAGATCCCCTTCCCACAATTTTCCAAAAGTTCTCATGACGCTTTAAACACAGTTCTCAATGTAGTGATCAGAGAATATTTTTCCAAAAATATTTTGTTGGAATATTAAATTAAATTCGTCAGCATCAATTTTTTTTCAATCCAATTAATTTTGGTTTGGGGGGGTTTTAACCCCCAAAACCCCCCCTGGCTACGCCACTGATTTGCCAGCAATCTGCTGACAATTAGGGGGCAATTTTAAATGCAACATTTGGGCGATCTGCCGCCGTCATTTTTTAGCCGCTCTACTCGCCCTTAAAACGCCTCCAAATCGCCCAGGGAACGCGCCATTTAATCGCCCTTAATTGCCTGATATTAAAATTAAAAATAACAATTATTTTCGGATTCATTATCTACTCACATAAATTTATCAGTACACGAGGTAATCATCACCAAACAATAGGAAGAATCGATGGTGAAATTCGTATTGCACACCAAAACTTACCACAATCTGACTTTCATTTAGACTTTAGGTCAGAGATCTTCTTCCATTGTACTTACACACGATTCCACAATTTCCCACATTCGTTGGCTTAATTAAGTGCACTAGACAAACAAAATACAAGCGAGAACACGCCAATTGTTTAAAAAACAATTGTAAAAGTTAAGCCAAACATGAACCGCCATGTTTGAAAAACGCAAAAAAAAACAACCAAGTCCATTTCAGCCGCCAGAAAATTTCTCTAAGTGTTGCCTTTAAATCACATTCGCAAATTGCATTTGTTCCTAGAGGAAATTAGAACAGGCGAGTTGAGTCAAACTGTTTAAATCACCTGACCATGTTCGTCCGCATTTTTTGACCGGGTAGTAATACTATATATTCAATAGTCAATAAAGATACTAAAAGTAGTATATAATCGAAACTTATGCATGAGGCAGACATCATTTGTCTCTAAAGAACATTTGCAATGTAGCCAATCGTTTTTTGGAGTGCCTAAATTTGTAATACTATCCAACAAAGAATATTTTTTTTACGTTCAGTCTAATAACTAATTGCAACCGTCGTAAGGTAATATTGATCGCATCCGGCGATGATATGTGAAAAATATATTGCAGTCTTCGGTAGAAGTGTGATGAAGAGTTGAGTTACTTATTGAAGAGAAAAAGCAAGTTATTCAACTATCAACGTATACACGCCAGCGAACGACAAACCCGATGATATGAAAGGGAGTTCAAGAAACGTGTAGACATGACGTACGAAGAGTACATAAAACATGGCGTGAAGCTGATCAGCGGGGTGCCAATGCAAAGGTTGGTAGGGAAGAATTTTTTATTGACGATGAGAGTCTCCCCAGAACCACCAACGACAGCGTAAACGTCAATATCGCAGCAGTCAGAAAAATGGCTATGTGTAATACTTACTTAGTACAACAAAATATTCGGAAACGCATTTGTAGACATCCAAATGGTGAAACGTGTTTTCAAAACAACCAGGTTTTGACAAATGGTTATTTCGTTCATGTCGTCGATGTTAGTATCTTCTAAAAATCGTCGATTCTGACCATGATGTGCAGGGAGAGAACTATTTACATGCTTGGCCAAACTGTGACCATTGAATCAGGATGCTGCTAAAGAACATGTTGAAAAGCTCAACGAACGAATATATGTAACAGGGTGTGTCGTCACAATATATAATATAATATATATATATATATATATATATATATATATATATATATATATATATATATATATATATATATATATATATATATATATATATATATATATATATATATATATATATATATATATATATATATATATATATATATATATATATATATATATATATATATATATATATATATATATATATATATATATATATATATATATATATATATATATATATATATATATATATATATATATATATATATATATATATATATATATATATATATATATATATATATATAAATAGTCTTATAGAATGATGCTTACTCTGTCATATAAATATATATTGACGGACTATTTGTTTTAATAGCAGCATTTTACATAAATTTTCAATTAATAATATAAAATATTTTCGTGTTCTCAGCGCTATAAAAAATCAAAAGATACATCTAATGACGCGGAAAGCGTTCAACTTCAATAATCTGTAAAGATATTTTTGTCCTTTTGTTTCTGTAACGTTTCTATCACGCCAGCATGCGGCGCATTTCGATTATGCCCACGATAACGCACTAGCCACAGCCAACGCGAACGCGACCAACGGACATGTTTAAACTTGCGTTCAAAACGTTGCGGTATCTATAATTTGGCACGCGGCAACTTTTTTTGTATACAAAATCGCAACTTCTATTGTTTCAAATGTCGCCAGTTCTATTGTTAAAATTTAATTTAATGGTTTAAATTAAAATTATTATTAATAATGAGGTTTTATAGGTGTAAAGAGTACGATACATATACAACATAGGGTAAAGACTTGATTTTCGCCCCATTAGGGAGGGTACCACACTATTCTATTAATTACGCTGTCTACAGTCGATGAAATGCACATAAATTGGCATCAGTATCCTTGCTTCGTTCCCAAGAACCAATTTAATACCAAATGTCCTGAGAATGGAGAAATACTTCTGTTTGAGCGCTACGAAAACTCGAATCGAATGCTCCTATTTTCGCACTACCATATGGGCTAATGCGTTGAACAAAGATGGCAGACGCTGCTCTAACTAACGGCTTTAAATGCGTAGGGCGATAATAGAAATAGGGCGAAAATAGTCTCCACACCCTATATGCTTAAGTACATTAATTGTAAGGTTAAAAGTTTCATATTCGCAACAAACTTACAATTGTCTTTGCCAATGTACTGTTCGAACTTTTATGTATTATGTATTTATGTATTATGTATTTAACAATTTAACTCCAACTGATAATGAGTCTTAATGAACTAAACTACAAATAATTAACCTAAAGTGGTAACGGTTTCGAAACTGTGCAGAACTGATGACGAAGTCGAAGATGTCGGTAAAATCGTTGAAGCGACGGACCATTGCTAGTATCGGGCTGTTGGCAGCGTAGTTAGTATTGCGCATTTCAGTCTGCAGCAGTGTTCGAGGACGAAGGACACGGATTGGTGCGTAGAGGTTAATTTGTCATAGGAGATTGGGAACATCATATTCAGCGAGAAGAAGCTTAGATACAAACGTAGCTTGCGACGCGTGTCTACGATCTTCTATGGGGCCGTACAATAATTACGTAAGGCTTTTTTAGAGCTTTAAAACTTCCCCCTCCCCCCCAGATAAGAGTTCGTAAGATTTTGGTGAACTCTCCCTCCCCCTACCTAAGATCTTATCATGATAATCGTAATTAAAAAATCGAATTGTTCATTCATCAAATAATAAGATACCGAAAACGATATGTATAGAATTATTACAAGAAAACTCATGACAAAATTTAACTGTAATCATCTGCAGAATTTTAATTACATGCTAATCTCGCCCAGTAGAAAGAATAACTGTTGTCAGATATTCAGTAACTCCAATTTGGTCCACATGATCTGCTTTGCTATATTCCACTTCCTTTGAATCTATTTTCTTGCAATGTATAATTTAAAAGAGTTTATAACCTCTTCTGGCATGAATTTATTCTGAGTTCCAGCTGTGACGCTTATCGTACGCATAGCTTCGAGTTTTCTTGAATTAAAATCCAGTTCAAATATTCGACATTCAAATCTTTGACAATCGCATGTTAGAACATTTTCCAGATACCTTGCGGATTTGAATCGAACGTTTGAAAAGAACAAAGTCGGTCTAACAACACGAAGGGTATCAACACTTCTTAACTTGTAAGGCATATTGTGACTCCAGTTCCCGAACAGAACAATGTACAACCAAGAACCAAAAATTACTCATATTGTTTGATATACAAGGATTTCATGATACAAATGAAAATAGGTCCCTTTTCTTATTAAAAGTGGATTTAATTTTTTTAAACTTGTTTTATGATATTACATAAGAAAGGACAAACCCTCCTTCCCCCTCAGATAAGAATTTGTAAGATATTTTGAAACTCCCCCTCCCCCCATATGCCCTTACGTAATTAGTGTATGGCCCCTAAAGTGTGCAGTCCTAGTAATCGACAACGGTCTTCGTATGGTGGCAAGTTCAGCGTATCATTCCAAGGCAATTGACGTAACGCATATCTTATGAATCTGCGCTGGACGGCTTCAATTCATTGGCTCTAAGTTGGTAGGGGCACCAGACGATGTTGGCGAATTCCATCTGTGAGCGCACCAGTGAACAATATAACGCTTTGAAGCACAAGGGATCCCGGAATTCGTTGGATATTTTGAACATAAAACCTAGTAGACGATTTGCTTTGTCAATGATCGTTGAGAAGTGATGGGTGTACGTTAGCCTTTCATCAAGGTTGACGCCCAAATCTTTTACATGGTCAACGCGTTGTAGCTAAGTTCCAGCAATGTTGTAGTTGAAAGTAAACATGTTTCCCGTTCGATGAAAGCTGATAACAAAGCATTTAGCAACACTAAGAACCATCATATCTCTTTTACACCAACTGTAAAAGGTATCAACGAGGTACTGTAGCTCACGTCAATCGGCTTCTTTCTTTATAACTTTATAACTTTATAACATTAAGATGAAAACCACATCATTCACGAACAGTGAAAACATCGCAGCGTACTACCATGAGGAACTCCAGAATGGTTGGAAAAGGACTCAGATTCTTTGTCACCAATTTGAACAACGACTTCACAGTGAACAAGGTATGATCGAAGCCCACGGCAGAATCGGGCAGTGCATCCAAGTTTATCAAGTTTCGTTAGCAGTATCTCATGGTTAACAGTGTCGAAAGCATCCTTAAGATCTGTGTATATCGTGTCCACCTGCAGTTGTTTGGACATTTGTTCTGTACAGAAGGATGTGAAGGAGAACAGGATCGTCTCTATCGATCGACCGGGAAAGAATCCGTGCTGACAAGTGCTTATGTAATGTTTACTAGCAGAAAACAGCACCTCGTTGCGATTCGAAAATTTTAGACTCGACGTTCAGCGAAGTGATTCCCGGGAAGTTGTCGATGTTGCTTTTGTCACCTTTCATGTGTATCGGAAACATGACTGAACACTTCCAATCATCGGGAAATTTTTGCTGCTGAAGTGACACATCTAAAATATCGTAACATTTTTTCAGAACAGCTAAAGGCATAGCATTTAGTCCTTGAGCATAAGACGATTTGGTTTTTTATATTGCAGAGAGAACTGATTGTTCTGAAATGGTGAATACATCCATATCCACCGCACCAACGGGAACATCACGGGACGCGTTATCGAGCTCGATGGCAGTTGGCGCATCAGTCGTGAAGACACTCGAGTAGCTGGCAAATAGGGAGAACTTTGTCGCCGTCGTAGTCGCTACTTCGCCATTGTAGATCATCCTGTATTCCGCATTTATTCAGCTTAACCACAAATTGAAACTCAAACCACCTCACAAACTGAAAACGAGAACACCGTACTCAAGGTACTTTAACAAAATTGCTTAACTGAATTAATGTGGAATACAAGAAACAATCTCACAATAGTCGCAAATTTTCTTAGTCACCTCTTGGTGGAATGGTTCGAACAGTACATTGGCAAAGAAATTTGTAAGTTTGTTGCGAATATGAGACATTCAACCTTACAATAAATGTACTTAAGGTTGCACAGAGAATGCGCAAAATTCGCAAACGAAAAAAGCAGTGTCAGATCTTCATAAAAATCAATCAGCGTATGTAGAATGTTGTTATAGTACTGCTGATTGATTTTTATGAAGATCTGACATACGGTGTGGAAAAAAACTGCTTTTTTCGTTTGCGAATTTTGCGCATTCTCTGTACAACCTTAAGCATATATGTTGTATATGTATCGTACTCTTTACACCTATAAAACCTCATTTATCAGAATAATTATAATTAACACGTATTAAACTAAATTTTAACAATAAAACTGATGGCATTCTAAACAATAGAAGTTGCGATTTGCTACACAGCAGAAGTTGCCGCGTGCTAAATGATATATACCGCAAGGTTTTGAACGCAAGTTTGAACATGCCCGTTGGTCGAGTTCTCGTGGCCACAGCTAGTGCGTTATCGTGGGCATAAGCAAAATGCGCCGCAAGTTGGAAGAACGCGGCGCGTGGCAAAAACCTGTATATCTCTGGACAGAAACAAAAGAACAAAATATCTTTACAGATTATTGAAGGTGAACGTTTTCCGCGTCTTTACATATATTTGTTGATTTTTTATAGCGACGAGAACACGAAAATATTTTAAATTGATTATTAAAAATGCTTGTAAAAACTACTATTAAAACAAATATTCCATAAATATATGTTTATATGTCAGTGTAAACATGATTCTATGCAAAATTTCATGTAATTATCTAGAGTAGTTTATGAGAAATAAGAAATTGAAACACATTCATTTCGATCATTTTTAAATCTAAAAAGCCCATAATTTAAACAAAAAAAAGCAATATCACAAAATATTTACAGCAAAATTACACTCCATGTCCCTTATCCAAAAAATGTTTTTCATGAAAATCGGTGATTTTGTGGAAATTTCGAGGCCCACTTGATGTGGTTTGTCTCAATAGCATTTTTATACAATTATTTTTGTGAAAGAAAGGTACTGCTTCTTAATTGGAAATATCCGTGACTAATAAATGGAAAATTAGAACATTGATACAAAACTTAAGATTTATAGTTAACTATAAGTTAATAATTGAGCAAGCATTTTTGCGTAGGCGTCTAATTAAATCTAGGGGATGTTTGGATTTTCGATTACCGTTTATCATCGATAGTAAATCCAGTCTGGTTTTTTCGTGATCAATCGTTTGGCTATGTTTCAACTTGACGTAATTATCACCTTTTAAAACATCTCAGAAGATCATGTGTTTGATTTTATGGTATTTAAGGTAGCCCGCCAACTGGAACCGATGGTCAGAAGAGGTTTTGTTGTCTGCGCCTGAAGAGGACACAAGTGTAGATCGGATCAATCCAGCAGTGAGCAAGTGACAAGGACAACTGCCTGAAAATGGCAAACTCCACCGCTGCGCCTGTGATAACGATTGATTACATGACAATAAATTCCACGATTCACATTCCACCGCAATTCGATGTGACGATTGCGGATGCAGGATATATTGTAGTGAATTCGTTAATCCTCATCACAATGCAAACAGGATTCGCACTTGTGAACGCTGGAACAGTTAGTGTGAAAAACAGTGTTAATTTCATGATGAAGAATACAGTGGATACAGCTATCGGAGGATTCGCATTCTGGTTGTTTGGATTTGGATTGGCTTACGGAAGGAGTAAATACACTAATATGTTTATTGGCCTTGGAGATTTCTTCCTGGATGCCGCTCCAACGGATCCTCTTATGGGTGGTGTGATGACTGCATTCATGTACGAGATATCATTTTCATCATCTTCAACCACGATTGCCAGTGGTGGAATGGGTGAACGGTAATTACTTTTTTATATATAGCCCAGCACTACAATGGGTTAAGTTTTTTGTGTCACTTTAGTTCAAATTTAGCATCTGACGTATTTTATATCTAGTAATCTCACATAACTTTATTTCAACCCAAATTGCGAACTAAATTTGATGAATTTGCATGCTTCTTGTATTGGATCATGACATTCTTCAATGACTTTACTGCAAGTAATTCAAAGAAGGCAAAGATTCTCAAGATCAATTTGAGATTACGTCGCTGTAGTTTTTATTCTGTATAATAGTATATGTAATAGTTTGGTACAATTGACATGAATTCTCGAATGTTTATAGGCTACCTTCCAAAAATCCTGTCGATTGTATCAAAAATGATGTTCAAAATTGCAAGTATAACGAATTGAAGTAGCAGTAATTTGTGTTGTTTAAAGTGAATGCTTCGATATTAGGTTCGTTTTACGTATCATTAGCGTATTGATCAAAAATAATTGATATATTATACAAACACAAAGTTATGTACAGCGAATATGAAAATCATATTAGGAAGACTCTTACTGTGAAGACTCTTACTGTGCACATTTTTCTAATAAATTTTTCTGGTAGACTGGTTAGTTCGACTGGCCTGTCTATGAGAGTACCATCTCTATTACTGGAAATATATGTGTTTTGACAGCTCGCAGTTTTAGATAGCAGTTTAAACACTCGAATTATAAAGTGCGGAGTCCAGGTTAGTGTGAAAAGCGCAATAAGCAAAAGGTTGACATGATCGACAGTATTTGGATCTTCCAACCAGTGGTTATTCTGTAGCACCAGGGAAGAGGTACATGGAAGCAGTGATGCCACAAATACAGCTTTTTTGCTAAACACAGCTTTATCTCGAATAGTACATTTGGTACAGATTCTGTATGGTACGGTTTTCAGATTTTGGTAGAGAAAGTGCAGATTGGTACAGATTTGTGTACACCACAAGAGCATAGAATAATTTAATGTTGTGATGCATTCGGGTGCCACTAATGGTTGAGTTAAGCTGCTAACAGGGTGACGCGAGAATCTGAGCTGGAGCTAAAATTGGCATTAGGATGTGATATGCGAGAAGACTGCTTACAAGAAGTCAAAAGAATGATGCTAGGCCGCACAAAGAGTAGCGACGAGAAGTTGAGCTGGGGCTGGAACTGACATTGGGATGCGAGACGCGAAAATCCTGCTTGCAGCTAATCAATTGCAGCCTGTCAGAGTAAACGTGAGCAATCGACGCAGACTCGCTCGGGTTTCACTTTGAAATCATCCCTTTAGTTTTCAATAAGCAATTTTCTCGCATATCCCACCCTAATGTCAGTAACAGCCCCAGTTCAGCTTCTCGCCACCACTTTGTTGGCCTCCTTAGGCTGCTTAAAGAGTGGCCGCGAGAAGCTGAGCTGGGGCTGAAACTGACATAAGGATGCGAGAAACCTGCTTGTTGCAAACCAAAGGGATGATGTCGGAGTGATAGCCGAACGGATCTGCGCCGTGTGCCTGCGTTTACTCTGACATGCTCCATTTCTGAGAAGCTGAACTGAGCAGGGACTGGTACTGACGGTAGGGTGCGAGATGCGAGAAAGCTTCTTGCAGCATATCACATGGAGCCTGCCAGAGTAAAAGCAGGCAGCCTGCGCAGATCCACTCGGCTTTTACGCTGACATCATCCCTTTGGTTTATAACAAGCAAGTTTCTTGCATCTCGTATCTTAATGTCAGTTTCAGCGCTAGGTCTATTTACATTTACAGAGTGGCGGCGAGAAGCAGAGCTTGGGCTGGTACTGACATTAGAGTGCGGGATGCGAGAAACCTGCTTCCAGCATATCAAATGGAGCATGACAGAGTAAACGCAGGCAGTCGGCGCAGAACCGCTCGGCTTTCACTCTGACATCATCCCTTTGGTTTGCAGCAAGCAGGTTTCTCGCATCTCGCATCCTTATGTCAGTTTCAGCCCCAGCTCAGCTTCTCGCGGTCACTCTTTAAGCACACTTGGCTTACAGAGTGGCCGCGAGAAGCTCTGCTGGGGCTGGTACTAACATTAGATTGCGAGATCATCCATTTGGTTCACAGTAAGCAGGTTTCTCGCAACAATATCAGTACCAGCTCAGCTTCTCGTCGCCTTTCTGTAATTGGCCGTAGGCTGCAAACTAAGTGGCGGTGAAAAGTTGAGCTGGACCTGATATTGACATTACATTCCGGCTCCAATTCCTATTGGGTTTGACTGCCATTCGGAAGTCGAGCCACTATTGTGACTGATTTTTGCTGGAATTCCTGGTTAAATGAAACAACCGATTCAGAGTTGGAGCTTTTGCTTTGGTTTTTCGTTTTTTAATGTCAGCATTAGCTCCCGCAAAGGATCTCGCCACCACGAATGAAAAATAAGTACACCAAATGTTTGTTTTAAATAAACTCGTTATTGTTTTAGTACAGAAAAGTAAAGTAAACGTAAAGATAAAAAAGATTGTCCAATTCCCGGTACAGTTTTAATTATGGCAACACTACTTGGAATAATTTAGATACGTTTGAATGCACGAAAAATGACATTGAACTGTAATGTTTCCTTCTGACAGACCGACGGTAAAGAGTGAATACCATTCGGTTTACATTCCGAACAATGAACGATTTGACAATGAAATTTGGAAGTCTATGAATATATTTGATTAAAATGAATGCTTTTGTCCAAAATACGATTTATCCGTTTCAAAATAGCAGGAAGACGAGTAACTAATGAATTTGTAGGGCCGAAATAGACTATTTAGCGTGTGTGTAAAAATGTTAATCAATTTTATTTGATGTATTTTTCTTTAATTTATTTGTTTGCAGATTCAACTTCCGGGCTTACTGTTTCTACGCTTTCTTCAACTCGCTGATATACGCGATTGCTGCTGGATGGGAATGGCGCGAAAGTGGTTTTCTCGCTCTTCTAGGTGTTACCGATATTGCCGGAGGTGGCCCGGTTCATACGCTAGGAGGTGTTTGTTCATTTGCTGCAGCGGTCTTCCTCGGGCCACGAATCGGTAGATTTGATCGAAGCCACCAGCATCCTCCCATGAGCAACGCAGTAGTTGCCTTCCTCGGTTTATTCATTCTGTGGTGGGCGTGGCTAGCATTCAATACTGCCAGCAGTTATGGACTTAGTCGAGGCCGATGGGGATACACGATTCGTGCGGCGGTTATGACAATGCTTGGATCTATGGGCGGTGGAGTGACTGCATGCGTGTATGATGCTAATTGTTTATTTCTATACATGAGTTTTTTTTTAATTTCTGTAATTTTGCTTCTAACAGGTTCTCTCTAATCGACAACAAAGGAAAGGCATTACCATTCCAGATAATGAATGGAGTGCTCGCTTCCTTGGTTTCTGTAACAGGCGGCTGTTATTTGTTTCAATCTTGGTCTGCGGTGCTCACCGGTTCCATTGCCACAGTTTTTTGCTTGATTAGTATGAAACTAATGGACAAATTTAAAATAGACGATCCTTTATATGCCTGCACTGTTCACGGAGTAGGGGGTATTTGGGGTATGCAAAACACAATCAATCGGAAGGAAGTGGAATATCAATATTTGTTTTACAGGTCTTATCGCCATTGGATTGTTTGCAATGGATCCCGTGCCACAAGATACTACTGGCGGTAGATCTGGCCTATTTCTAGGTGGCGGATTCAGTTTGCTTAGGAGTCAGCTTTATGCAATAGCTGCTATGGTCATATGGGGACTGCTCGCTACTTGGGCTTTGCTATGGATAATTAACTTATTTGTGAAAGTCAGAGTTACCCCAGAAGAAGAGATGCTAGGGGCAGATTTTGCGGAACATGATATCGATCATGCAAGGGTAAGTTTGACTAAAACAATTTTTGGCTTGCTCTTTAATGCATATTATTAATAAATTAACTAAAACCATTTTAATTTCAGAACGCACTTGAAGAATTGAAACCGCTATGGAGTAGAGAAGTTGAACTGAGTGATGGTATGAGCTACAAACTGTCAAAGGGGATTGTTAGTGCGAGAGATGCAAGTTCGGAATTGTACAAGGGTAACATTAATGCTGTTTTCAGCGACGGTAGTATATCGTTAGAGGAATTAAGGAAAAACGATCAGTCATCGAGTAATTACGGTAACTGAAGCACGCCCACAAAATCTAGTCTACTCTTACTGCGGTAACGATATTAGAATACCCTTTGCCTAGGGTTTTAATTGTGAATTCGGTGAACTGAACTAGGAATTGTTCAATAGGAAAGCACAAATCTTATTCTTGACCTATTCAGTTTTTCTTTATTTATTTCTTTTATATGGCTTCTGAACATACTTTGACGATTTAGTTGTTTATCACAGGAAGGGTAGTTTAGATTTTGTGTGTAGTTCTAGAAAGGCATCGTTGGAAAGTTTTGTTCATTTGAATTATTATCAGTTATTTTGAATCAGCGTGGTACATATCCCGCACATAAAAATGACTTGAGTGTAACTTGCCATTAGTGCTTTTCAACAGTGTTTTTCTTGACGGTAGTTTTAATAATTAGATTTACACAAGAACATGCATGATCGTTTCGATGTTTCTGTATGGTTTTGTAAAACAGTGATATATTCCATAGATGATATTTTGATCGAATGTGCTAATTATCTCAAATAAAGTGATTCATAATACGATGGTAACTTGATTCATATATTGACACATCACGTCCACTCTGTTAAAAATTAGACTGGAAAGATAATAGCATTATTTATCACACGCTCGTATTTACCTACGACGTAAACTCACACGTTTTCTGTTTCCTTATCTGATTATCACCAATTGATGTTCATAGAAGATAACAGGCTCATACTACTGGTTTGTTTCCCTTCGCACGCGTGACGAAAGCCGCTGAACACTAGCATAATCCACATTATACACGATGGTCAGAAACAATCAAACAGGCGAATAAATGAACAAACTCCTTATATTCTGACTAATTATGCTAGTGATTGAGATACTACTATGTTATATGCTTCATGTTAGACATGTCTTGGGCACAAATTCGACATAAACAAATTTTTCCAAACATTAAACTTTGAAACATGTCCAGAAATAAAACATGTGTGTCATTAAAGTAGAATCATAGACGAAAGGGTACATATTTCTACAGTTATATGACAGATATGAGATGCCAATAGAAACAATAACAATCAGTAAAAAATGCCAGTATCATCTTGTGCATCCCACAATCTGCAAATATATAGCTTAAGGTGTAAGGATCAACATTGCCGAAGGCTGCCAACTGATCCGATTTTGTAGTAAAAAGATATTCTTATATAAAGTTATGCGTTTCCTCTCTTTCTCGCACATGCTTAGAATGGGAAATTTCAAAAAAATCGGCTGATCTTCAAAGTTAAATAACTTTTTTTTATTTCGTTTATTTGACACGGCTCATAGCGGTAGCTTAACGGAGCAGTGGATCTTTTATGTGTTTACAATATGTAAAAAATAAAAATAAAGCAAATATTATTGATTGTCCGTTGGATCTCGTGCGCGCAACTTTCTATTGCGAGCGGAGACCTTCTTTCGCGGCTCGCCTACTGCGTCATGGGGACCATTTAATTCTCTCCTGTCCTCCACATCAAGGTCATCATCGTTAAAAGTGCCTTGGTGCTCGCGACCAGATGTTCTTTCCTGCTTCTTGCACTTACGGGTGACCAATGTAAATCCGTCGTCATTGCTATTATCTTCATCACCGATGTTGCTTACAGGGGTTTCCGGGGTGCTGGATGCTGCTTTGGCAGTTGTCAATATGGACTGAACAGCTGCCACAAATTTGGCAACCATTTGTGGTTCAGATATTGGTATTGAAAACTCTTTTTTGGGTTGGTTTACCATGGATTCGTTGGCAATCGGTAGAGATGCATTCTCCTCTGTATCTTCCGCGCAAGGTTGTCCGTGGTGTGCTGTTTGATTACAATACTTGCACGTGGGAGTTTGCCCCTCATGGGTGCATAACGTAGTTTGATTAATAGTAGCTTCGTGGGTTTTGAGTTTTATAGTCAAGTGGGAGGGGATAGGTTTTTCGATCCGCATCCTCACCACAAGAACACCGTTAGGTGTATCCGGGAAGCAATTTCTCCACGTATCACGTGTAACTGCTTCTACTTCGCCGTATTGCGACATGTATTTTGCGATTAGATTAGGAGGGGTACGCGGTGATAGGTCATGTAACTTTACATCTACATAGTCTTTATACACACGGGAATCTTAATTCCAACTTTATCACTTTGAGCCACGTGCTTTAACCCTTAAAGGCGCAAATCAATTTTTTTAGAATTTTGTGAAAATCGTCTAACAGCTATATCACGTTAATATAATTTTTAGACGATTTTCAGGATGTTGTTTTAAAACAACATTGCGCATTTAAGGGTTAAGTTGTTCTGCAAAACGAAACGTTCGGCTTGTGCTAACGTGTTGAATGATATGAGTACGACATTACGAAGATGATGATACTGTAGATACATAACCTCCTTGAGCTTAAGCTGCATCTTCACCTTCAGCAGGTATTCCACTTCACGAAAACTCAATCTTACTGAACAGAATTTAAAGTCAACGTCCGCTGCGTTGGGTCGGAGCAGAGATTTTTCGTCAACTTTACTCATGATGGCAAGAATAAATTAAAAGTTTCCTTTGTTCTCGAGACAATGCACACTAGATGGAGAGGTTGCTAGTTTTTGTTCACTTGGTTCTATTGTACGTCTGACTTGGGCAGAAGTAGAAAGTAGACTGGAGTTAAATAACTTTGTCGGTTAATCTCCAATCAATATGCATTCTTCAACAAAGCTGTTCGTTATAAAATTAGCTACGCCAAAATGAGTTTTGAGGTGTGCCGAGTTATATATATATATATATATATATATATATATATATATATATATATATATATATATATATATATATATATATATATATATATATATATATATATATATATATATATATATATATATATATATATATATATATATATATATATATATATATATATATATATATATATATATATATATATATATATATATATATATATATATATATGTATATATATATATATATATATATATATATATATATATATATATATATATATATATATATATATATATATATATATATATATATATATATATATATATATATATATATATATATATATATATATATATATATATATATATATATATATATAGAAACTTGCGACCTCTTGTGGGTGAACTAGAGCTATCGGGTAACGCTCATGTTTTGCACATGATGTGTGCATCCAGTTATCGTTTGAATTAGCAGTGTTTCGAGAAAAAGTCAAAATTGTTGCCGGTCTAATATATACAAGATTGCTACAATCAACATGAACGCAGTGACAAATGGGACAAAGCTCGGCGCCCTGAATGCAGCACGAAGTTTTCTCACCTTCACCCATGTAGACAGAAGCATGGATTCAAGGTTCATCCGTGCACGGATCAATGGCGTAAGTTTCATTAATGTGTACGCAGCATCGGGAACTCAAAATCGCAACGCAAGGGAAAATTCCATAAGAGTCGGTTTGATAAACTTGACACCACAAAATGAGTGGTTGCAGCTACAAAACACAATGAAAATCCTCGGAATACATTTTGCTTAAGACTTCTCCGATACAGTTGACCGCAATTGGGCTGCGGTGTTACGAAGGTTCCAAACGTGTATGTGGATAAACAACGTCCGAAATCTGAATCTCATACAAAAAGTCATTTTGATAAATACCTGCATGTAGTGACCAGGGTTGTTAATGCGATACATTTTTCACGATAATTTATCGGCGTTACTCGTTAACGATAATGTATCGTCATCGGAAACTCCGTTAACGATAATGTATCGTCGCCTTCATCGTCATCGTCGATAATTGTATCGTCGCTTTCATCGTCATCGTCGGTTCATCGGTTATCGCGATACATTTTTCGTTACTTTCCCGTTTATTGGAGTTGAAGTTAATGCGGTTAACTTTCAATTGTTTAGAAATAAATACCTATTGAAGGACATGTTGTTGGCAGTTGAAAATCAATAGTTTTGGACATTTTGTATGCAAAGCGGGGTCTGACGATGCGTCAAAATGAAATGATTTCAACTTTTCTGGAAAATGTATTATGTTGAAGGGAAAGTTGTTGGCAATTGAAAATCAATAATTTTGGACATTTCAATACGCAGAAGGGTCCGACGATATGTCAAAATTGAATTTTTTCAACTTTTCGAGTAAGTTGGTGCACAGAAGAGTCCCAGGTGCACAGTGTTTCCAAGCGGCAAAAAGGTGATCAATATTGTTTTGACCATGAAGAAAACAAATTTTGAGCTATTGTGCAATTAGTAATTTTTAGCACGCAAAAACATATATTGAAAAAACTACTAAACCACTATTATTAGGCCATTCACAAATTATACTACACATTTAAGATTTTATTATAATTTTAATTTAAACCAGAAGATTTCGAATTTTGAAAAGGAGAATATACATACATATTTCCAATGTTTGATTTCCTTTTCTAGTTAGGAAGCTTTTAGCCCCCTCCTCCGTTTCTTCTCTCCACTATATAACAAGATGCTTCATGCTTCTTTCTTTTACCCTTAAATATGTAATGTAATTTATGTACGGCCTCATAATAGAGTTTTAATCGTTTTTTGAATACAGTGAAGACCCGTTTTTATCAGCCACTTGGCGAATTATAGGCTGATAAAACGATGACATTGACAAAATCGGCACATATTTTTTCTGGTTCTGAAGAGACGAAGTCGAAACGCAAACATCTGGACTAACATATATTTTTTCTTTCTTTTTAATAAACCGGAGCGGTTAAAATATTCTTCTTTAGTTCCTCGACAAAGCCTCATAACCCGTTCTGATCATTTAGTAAAAAAAAATCCCTTAAGGAGGTCTTACAGTACAGTATTATTATTTTTGTATATTTTGCATCTCTAAGATAAGAAAAATATGCTAAAGAAGGAATTTACTCGAATTTGACTTGAACGTAAGCTAGAGCCCATGAAACGATTTTGATAGTGTTTGTTTTACAGATTCGTATTGGTATTCGTCTGCGGAAATTTGCGGCTTCCGTACCAAAATATCGCTTTTTGGGCACTAAAACATTCGGTAACTTCTAAGTTGTAAGAGATACAAATAAACTTACATTACAAAAATTCTGTATTTTCTTATGCTGAACAACATCTTGGAACATTTAGAAATTCTGCAAAATTACCAGGAAAAGTATTTTGAAAAAAGCAATTTTCAGGGGTATATCAAAAAAATCTCCACAAATGTAAATTAAAATCGACAGATAGACACATAGTCTCTTCAGCGAAGTTAATACTTAAGATGTTCTCAACAACTTTGCCAAAGAAAGTTTTTTTTTATTTTCATGAACATAAGCAAAAACTTTCTTCTCAGCTTTAGAGGGATTAATCACCCAACTAATACTTTTTAAATGCAAAAAAATATAAATAAACTTTGCTGAAGACACTATAACTAAAAATGTTTTTCGTGGTTCAAAGAATTTCTTTCACCTTTTTGCCAATTTGGATCCTCGAGTGAATTGAAAATATCCAAAACTATCGATTTTCAACTGCCAACAACCTGCCCTTCAATATAAAAAGTTCGCGAAAAGTTGAAAAAAATTCTATTTTGATGCACCGACGGTACATTGAAAATGCCCAAAACTATTGATTTTCACTTACCAATAACTTCTTCAATATAACAAACTTTCCTCAAAAGCATAGCATAAGCATAAGAGATCGCCCGTAGTTGCTACTCCGTTATTGACCAGAACCAAATTAGGTTGCAAAATGTTCATTGGAACAACATGCTTGGGAATAACATGATGAGCCACATTGTACAATCTATTCTGATCCCTGCAGGCTGATCAATACCGACGCCGGCCACGTCCGAATGCAGATCTTCTGGGAATGTTAGTCCGATACATGTTGCTACTAGAGACCGAGGAATCCTCTGCATCTCCACATGTATCACGGGATGGGGAGAGTTGTTAGTAAGTGTGCCAATAGCGTAATCATGTAATAATTGCTCTGGGCAGCCGGCTGCCGAGAATTTGGGAAATTTATCATTTGTTGTATTAATACGATTAGCCAAATAAGCATCTTGAACTCCGGATAGCCGGCTATAAGGAGCACTGCTTATATTTTTTAATAATATTCAATCACACAACGAATTTTTTCGTGGTTTCTATCGTGTCGGTGCTGATTTTACCCGGCGATCGTTTGAATAAAATGAGGAATCTTATACAGAAGGTTCATCAGAATCTTCCACAGGTATCGCGGAGTTGGTGGTTTGGAAGGGAATAGGGTCTAGGATTCGCTCCAAGCAAGCGATGCGACCTGTATAGCATAGTTTATTAGGTAGTAGTTCAGTTAGTTTTCGAGAACACGATCGCTCGAAAAATAAGATCTACCGAGAGTATCCTATGTTTTCTAAACAAAAGCAATTTCACATCCACACAGCTGATCGTGAGAGTATTGCCTAGAAAAGCTAATCTTATCTGTGTAATGGGTCGGATCACTATTTATTGCGACATTATTTAGACTAATTTCGCTATTCCTTCTCTACGATATATTTTTTGGGTTACAGACTACCGAGTGATAAAACGTTATACAGACAGAGTTATGATAGCTCTAGAGGTTATAAATCAACGAAAGGATTTCCTATTTCTAATATCGGATTGTTTGTGAAATACACGTATACGAACGATTATATCGAACATTGAAGGGAAATACAGAGGATCGTTAACCTGATGCATGGGCTTGTTACCAATAACGGAACTTGAAATTAGATTAATTAAAACAGACGCGGAGAATTTTCAGTACGTATTGACCCGCGATCATCGACACTAGTCAAATTAAAATCTTATTGGCGCTGATTTCCGAACAACTTTTACGGTATTGTTTTCTCGGCTATATCGCATACTCTCATTCTGCAACTATCGGCAGAAGGCTGATAGCTCCCAGTCTTCGCCGGTCTAAGGACCAAATGTCATCAATAGACTTAGACTCGCGTGGAGGCATGCGATAGAATAGAAAACTAAGCAATGAAAATGACAGCAAAACACTTATTCTTCGTGCTGACATTACTGAAGGTAATTGCCAACCGGTCCCCGATCCCTCTCGCGAATTGTCAATGCTCAAACCTTATACATGTCATCATTCCACTCAAATAAGGCCACGTGTTTTCCCAAAGCACATGGAATGCTCTGTGAATCAGTTCCCCCGTTGGTAAAACAAACCCTAAAGAAACATAAAAATTAGTTTGCTCAGTCCAAAGAAAAGTTTGCCGACCGGCAGATACGTGTTCCCTTACAGCGCCATCACATCAACGAACACCCAAAATTTACATGCGACAAAATATCTGCAATCCCGAATATAAAAGACTCAAAACCTCTACTCATTTGCAATAAAATAATACAGTAAAAAACACAGTTGAATATCCAAGGCGGCTCATTTTTAAAGATAGCACCGCCGATGAAGCACTCAATAAAAAAGGTGACAAGGGACGCGGACGAAATTAGCTGAGCACCGACCGGCTGGTTTGCCACCTATTTTTCGGGCGAAGAATTTTGGGCGACACCTGGTAGTCGCTAGTCGCTGGTGAAACGCAAATTATTTGAATGTCAATTTTTCTTATTGCCATATGTTTTTACTTTTCGGATCGAATTTTTTTCTTCGAAAAACCATTTTTCACCATTCCCACAATGTACACTGTGTTTCTAGATGTTTTCTGTACACTTTCATTGTCCTTGCATCGGGAATCGACGGCCCGTAATGCGAGGAAAAGATATTTTTTCATTTGCCGGAATTCAATTTTCACAAACTGTCACCACTCGCGTCTGTCGAAAATATGCCGAAAAATGCTTTTATAAACCACTTCACTCTGTATAATTGTTAAATTGCACTGTTATTAACACTTTTGACAACCGGGAGACAGTACTGTGCCAAAAATGATGAAAATTAACCGACTCGAAGGGAGCTCTACGAGAGTCAACCGCTCGCGACGAAGATACACACTCGAATCTATAACAAACTTTCCTCAAAAGTTGAAAAACTCCATTTTGACACATCGTCGAATCCCCTGTGTATTGAAAATGTCCAAAACTATTGATTGTCAACTGCCAATAACTTTCCCTTCAATATAAAACTCTCCCGAAAAGTTGCAAAAAAAAAATCCATTTTGACACATCGTCGGACACCCCCCCCCCTTGTGCATAGAAAATGTCCAAAACTATTGATTTTCAACTGCCAACAACATGTCCTTCAATAGTTATTTATTTCTAAACAATTGAAACTTAACCGCATCAACTTCAACCCCAATAAACGGGAAAGTAACGCAAAATGTATCGCGATAACCGATGAACCGACGATGCCGATGAAAACGACGATACAATTATCGACGATGACGATGAAGGCGACGATACATTATCGTTAACGGAGTTTCCGATGACGTTGACGGGTGGTTAACGTTATCGACGATGACGATTAATTATCGAATAACAACCCTGGTAGTGACACAAACTCATTTTCGTACACCGCTATGCGGAATGCTTATATGCATTTTACAAGTAAAAAATTAGTTTACGAGACATTTTATTCATGTAGAAATAATTTACTAGACAGCATAGGGAAGATACAATAATTATATTTGTACTACAAATGCTCATTTTTTCAAAAATAATCATAAATCTAAAGATAGTCAAATATACACCCAATCTCATATTCGTACAGTACACATATTCTTTCAAAAATCAATTGAAATTTCTATAATAAATATTCAATGTGGTAGCTTCTTTTGTAATTAAAGTTTTCAATCGTATTGGAATGCTGACCACTAGTTTTTGTGTTTTGTGTGTAACTTAAATTTTATCCCATTTTTCTGAATAGTAGCTTCTAAGATCATTCTCACTATAATCCGAATAGTTTCGCACTTTTTATCCAAATATTCCCATTTATTTTTCTAATCAGTTTATAAATGGGATCCGCAGTGGAGAATCTATAACATTTAAACAATTATAAATTTACTCTAAACGTTTTTTGCACGCCTTATGCTTTAAGTTCTTCTCCTGATTGAACTTCCAATATCTACCATTTCTTAGTACAAGTACCATTTACGGTACCTTTGCTTTAAAATTTATTTTAAGATATTCATATTAAAATACACATTCTGATCCATCTTTCCATCAATGAAGACCAAATTTCTAGCATTTCTAGTGGACATATAATACCCCATAGAATAACTCCACTGTCCCTGCGGTTAGCTGCTGTTATAAGGCTTTTAATCCAGGTCTGAGTTCTATTTTCTCCACTCGAAACAACAGCCAATTGAGTTAAAGATGTTGAATTTGGACTCGTAGACAACGTTTACAATCTTTCCAATATTCCGATAAAATATTTCAATGAGTGCCCCCCTATCTTCTAGTTTTAGTTGAATAATCCGTTCGAATCTGTAATCCTGGCCGTTAATTCCTGATGCCGGAAACTGAAAGTTTATAGCTCCCCCCCCCTTCAGCCTTGTCCACCCTCCCTCCCATGTCTCTGATACACAGATGTATGACTTCACCCCCTTCTCCCCTTGAATATCTTCCCAAAACTTATGTGCCCCCCTATCTTCTAGTTTTAGTTGATCAATATTTAATCTCGTTAAGAAATGCACAACAGTACCACTACTTTAAAATAGCCCTAATTAATTCCCCCTAATCTTGAACCACTCTCTCTAGTTATTTCTAGTTAATAAGCTTGTAAAATGTTCCGCTTAGTTAATAATTAATTTCTCCTACAATCTCCCTTCTAAAAATCATAAAGTGAATTACTATAAAAAGAACACACAAAGTGACCCGTCCCCCAAATCTTACGAATATTATATTATACTCACTTTTATATGTATAAGTTAGCTGTAAAGTTTTTTTTTTAGTTTCATCATATAAAACAAAATAATATTGAAATGTGTAACCCCCTAGTTTTAAGAAATTCAAAATGTAAAACAATGAAAAAATGGCACCTTTAAGCTAACGCATACGTTCCTTATCAAATAAACAAATTGAAAAAAAAAAAATTTCAATGTTGTTTTGTAAATGAAAAACCAATTCTTTGTTCTTCTCATTGATGGGCGGCTTCTGGCTCAGAACACAGGCATTGTAATTGTCTGTTCTCCATACATTACGAACCGTACCAGAGCTGACTTATACTTAAATGCTATGATTCAATTTATTTACCATGCATATAACATTAATTACTTAATCTTTCCAAATTTTTCTAATTAAAAATCGCTTATCCCTCATAGTAAATTTTTTACAGTTCAAGTTTTTCGAAATATCTGCTCTACGTTTCGCCACATCAAATTTTTTAACGACTTGTTAAATAGTTGGACGCAACCTTTGAACAATTTCAAAGACTTAATGAAATGATTTAGCTTCATTTTGGTGCGTAATAGTTAGTTTCCGTCCCATAATGGCAGTTAGTTTACTTTTTTTAACCATTATGTTAATTTGAGGGAATTTCTTAAACTAGCGTAGAGGAAACTGTGCCAATGAACACTTTTATGTAGCCATAAAATGTATTTTTCTAAGTAAAATAAAAAATTAATGAAATATCAGGTCTTAAATTATAAATTAATTGACTTTTCAAAAGTGTACGAATATGAAATTGTGCCATTTTCACATCTAATAATGATTTTTTATTTGTACGGAAACTTGCACACTTTAGATTACAAATGATAAAAAAATGACAAAAGATTATTCTACTACTACATTACAAAACAATATCTATATTAAATAGCGCAAACATTTATGAAACAATATTAAACATATACACTAGAGGTGTACGATTATGAAATTGTGTCACTGTAACATCGAAGCTATGGTACACAGCATCTGTAATTTCACGTCCAAACAAGCATAGTGGAAAGTTTATCTCGAGAATTGGATCATTTCTATGGCATGGGAAAAGATGGACCAGGATAGCTTTCAAAACGCTGATACTTCCTAAAGGCAGAGGAGGGTTATATTTACATTCATAACCGATCAAAGCCAAGGCTTTTCTGACAAATCGAATGATACAAATCGCTTGAGATCTCCCTTTTCTTTGGAGTTTCTTAAAACACAATGCCAATCCCACAAATATACTTGCCATAACCCGGAAATACGAACACATTCGAACAGGGCTGAAAGAAAATGCTTTTCTAACTGATGAAATCGTATGAACGCCTAGCTTCAGTATAATATACTGCAGCTTTCTAAAACAACTGAAGGAACCGAAAATAGTGAAGGAGAATTCACTACGCGACTGGAAGGAAGTATTTAAACACATCCACTCCAAGCTGTTTGAGCTAATTACCAACGAGCTACTCTACAAAATGAATAGATGAGCCGACGCCGACTACAGTATTTGTCCTGATCAAACGGATAGCATCGAGCATCACCTTCTTCAATGTAGCGAAAACAAAACCATCTGGGTATACCAACGCGTTGCAACGGAACGTCTTCGTAGCGATTGATCGACGGCTAATGCAACTACAACCTGAGGATTGGACCTACCCAGTTCTCCAACACAAATCCAGACGGACACGCCAGCTGATACTGATGGAGTTCTCCCAGATGTTATGCTACATGACCAGTGTATTAACGAACCAAAAAACAGTAGAAGAATATAAATTTTATTTACAATGTAACTAAATAAGTAATAATAAGAGACTGCAAACTTATTTTTACAAAAATAATGCTTAAATTTAATGTAAGTTTGATAAATTAGTGAAAGTTCAGAAACAAAATTAATCGAACACATGCCTTTTATAAATTCTTCTATAATATGTCAATGTAGCCAAAGAATGCAACTAAAAAGTGCACTTTTAAAGTGGAGTTAATATTCAAAAACTTTTCTAACGATCAAGATGTTATCATAAAAATCACGATACAGTTTATTTTTTAAATTGTGGTAGAAATAATTGATCAAACCTAGAATTTTTTCTTTCATATATGTTATAGATAGATTTGAGCCATTTGACACATTTATTTATTTGATACGGCTCAATATGGTAGTTTAACGGAGCCGGAAAAGTATGTTTTATAACATATTTCACAAAAGAAAATAAACTGGCTGTATTGCTTTGTTTAATTTAGAATCAGGTTTTCAATCCGAGTTTATAGTATGATATTTGTATTGTTAGGCTTAAACAAGTGGATTTATATCATACGTCTTCCAACCTTTGAACGGAACGGATCGTTATACTTCACAGTGGTGTTCGGTGTGTAAGTTTCAGTAAGTGAAGGTCATCCTTTGTTCGTTCGTTAGCTGCCGTTCTGCTGGTGCCGGTAGTAAATCCAGTACATTGTTTTCGCTGGTGCGGAACAATCGACGTTGTTTGCAGATAAGTTTTGTTTGATTTTTTTCCCCGCTTGCTTTCTTTCCTTTTCCCTTCTTTTACTATACCTTGTAATCAAATAATAAGACACATCCCCGTTTATATAACGCTCCGCCCTCGTGCTTAAATGGCCGAGGGCGAAATACCATCTGATGTAATCATGGAAGTCCCTGATCCTCCTAACACTCGCATTGCTCCTCGTATAAAGCAGTACCCAAAAGGTTCCTCTGGGCCATGGGTGGTATATTTTCGGACCGGAGAGAAACCGGTTGATATATTAAAACTTTCTCGAGATCTGACTGCTAATTACCCGGCCGTAACTCAGATAACACGTGTTCGGTCAAACAAGATACGTGTTCTAGTGAATGATCTCGGCCAAGCAAATGCGATTGCTTGCTGTGAGCGCTTTACGCGGGAATTTAAAGCGTACGTGCCTTGTGTGGCCGTAGAAATCGATGGGGTAGTGTCCGAACCGGGCCTGAAATGCAAAGAACTGTTGGAGCACGGGGTTGGCTGCTTTAAGGACCCCTCACTTCAACAGATTAAGATCTTGGAATGCAAACAATAGTATACCGCAAACACCGAGGGAGGTAAGACTACCTACTATCTCTCTCAGGCTCGCTTCGGGTGACATTCGCCGGGTCCTCTCTTCCCAACTACATCCTCCTTGACAAGGTTCGCCTACCTGTTCGCCTGTTTGTACCGCGGGTCATGAGCTGCAGCAATTGCAAGCAGTTGGGCCACACAGCCACATATTGTGGAAATAAGAAACGATACGACAAATACGAAGGAGAGCATGAGGATGACTCTTGCGGCAAAGAAACTGAAAAGTGTATTTGCTGCGGGGCCTTCACATGCTCGTAAATCATGCCCTGCGTACAAACAGCGCGGGATAAAATTAAGCGCTCCCTTAAGGAACGCTCGAGGCGCCCTTATGCAGAAATGCTAAAGAATGCTTCGCCATCTGTCCTGTCCGAAAATCCCTATGCTGATTTGGCTAACGTTGAGCAAGAATCTGACGACCCACGAGAGGGAACATCTTTGGTTAACCCAGGGGAATCCAGGAAGAGGAGAAATCTAGCCTCCTCTAGATTGCCTCGTAAGGGTGTCAAGGTGTCATCCCCTCAGAGTGCGCCAACTACAATCAATAAATCCAACGGAAGTGATGCAGCCGAAGCAATTTGCTCCAGGACTTGAAAATATTAATTCTAACAAGGAGTATCCACCACCTCCAGGGACACCAAAAACCCCAAGTGTCCCCTTTTTCCAGCAGACACTCAGCCCAGTAACGGACTAATGAAATTTTCTGACATAGTGGACTTAATTTTCACAACTTTCAATGTTACTGATCCTCTTAAAAGCATTCTGATACATTTTCTCCCAATAGTGCAAACATTTTTGAAGCAGTTGACTGCTAAATGGCCCCTCCTTGCAGCGATCGTATCCTTCGATGGCTAAGTCATCAAACGAGGTCACTGATTCGATCACTGTCTTAAAGTGGAATTGCAGAATTATCCTCCCGAAAATCGATTCCTTCATCGCACGGTACGGTATCCAAGATCTTTGCGACAATTTCAACATGACCATCTTAAACACGGGAGAAATGATGCGGATTCCTATACCACCAGCACGCGCGAGCGCGTTGGATTTATCACTATGATCGACATCGCTACAGTTAGATTCCATGTGGAAGGTGATCCCAGATCCCCACGGTAGCGATCATTTGCCTATCGTAATTTCAATTGCTAACGGTTCAAGACCATCGGAAACAATCAATGTCTCGTATGACCTCACACGGAACATTGATTGGAAGAGTTACGCGACCGCGATATCCGTTAAAATCGAATCCACCCAAGAGCTTCCTCCGGAGGAAGAGTACAGGTTTTTGGCTGGCTTGATTCTCGACAGTGCGAATCAAGCTCAGACTAAACCAGTACCCAGCGCGAATATCCATGGACGGTCTCCCACCCTGTGGTGGGATAAAGAATGCTCAGAGCTGTACGCGGAGAAGTCCACTGCATATAAGGCCTTCCGGGAAGACGGGTTACCCGCTAGCTATCAGCAGTACGCGTCGCTAGAAAGGCGAATGAAGAGTCTAATGAAAGCCAAAAAACGCTGTTATAGGCGCCGGATCGTCGAATGGGTTAACGAGAGAAACAGCGATGAGCACTTTTTGGGGTACGGCTCGACGTATGCGTAACCGAAACAGTACCAACGAGAACGTGGAATATTCAAACCGTTGGATATTCGCTTTCGCCAAGAAGATCTGTCCGGACTCTGTCCCGGTACAGAAAACGTACCGCGCCGCGTCTCCTCACGATACCGCGAACGAACGAATTCTCACTTGCTCTCTTGTCATGCAACAATAACGCCCCAGGGTTAGACAGAATCAAATTCAACTTGCTGAAGAATCTGCCTGACACTGCAAAAAGGCACTTTCTGAACTTATTTAACAAGTTTCTTGAGGGTAACATTGTCCCTCATGACTGGAGACAAGTGAAGGTCATCGCCATTCAAAAACCAGGAAAACCAGCCTCCGACCACAACTCGTATCGACCGATTGCAATGCTGTCATGTATTAGGAAGTTGTTCGAGAAAATGATCTTGTTTCGCCTCGACAAATGGGTTGAAGCAAATGGCTTACTGTCAGATACACAATTTGGCTTTCGCAAAGGCAAAGGAACGAACGATTGCCTTGCGTTGCTTTCTACAGAAATCCAAATGGGCTATGCTAACAAAGAGCAGATGGCATCAGTCTTCTTGGATATTAAGGGGGCTTTTGATTCAGTTTCTATCAATATTCTGTCAGAGAAGCTGCACCAGCATGGTCTTTCACCAATTTTAAATAACTTGTCAACAGTTTTTTCGGCATTTAATTAGCAAGGGACTGGAAGGTGAAGTATATTTTTCAATATTTAGAGCCATAGTACTCAAGGGAGAGCAAGGTGTTGAAAGGAGAAAGTTTAGAAAAGCGTGGAAGGATCATATATGCAAGCTTAGAGCTCACCGGCGACTTAACCCTTTGTCTGCTTCCGTAGTGGTCAGGGTCTTTTGGCATTAGAAATGCGAATCACCTGAGTCTACGGCATGTCCGAACAAGCGTAAAGTAACTTGTTACTTCATGCTGTCGGAACCGACAAAAAGTTAAGTCACGGTAAACTTCCACACTAAGCATTTGCGACGTTGAAACTCATTGAATGAGCCAGTTTTGTTTGTTCCCTCACCAATTGCCTGCCTGAGTGATTTTATTTTATCGACTATTGTGACTGTCTCAGCGTGTGTGACAATATGGTCACATGTGTTGCTGATTTGCACGGTGTCGGCAGCTTTCACCCAACGCTGCAACGATGAATCCCCATCACGGTAAGTTCTATTTTTACCATTTTTTTGTTAATCATTTTTTTGTTAACGACCTATTGAGTTAATTTGTCAACAGTTTTTTCGGCATTTAATTAGCAAGGGACTGGAAGGTGAAGTATATTTTTCAATATTTAGAGCCATAGTACTCAAGGGAGAGCAAGGTGTTGAAAGGAGAAAGTTTAGAAAAGCGTGGAAGGATCATATATGCAAGCTTAGAGCTCACCGGCGACTTAACCCTTTGTCTGCTGCCGTAGTGGTCAGGGTCTTTTGGCATTAGAAATGCGAATCACCTGAGTCTACGGCATGTCCGAACAAGCGTAAAGTAACTTGTTACTTCATGCTGTCGGAACCGACAAAAAGTTAAGTCACGGTAAACTTCCACACTAAGCATTTGCGACGTTGAAACTCATTGAATGAGCCAGTTTTGTTTGTTCCCTCACCAATTGCCTGCCTGAGTGATTTTATTTTATCGACTATTGTGACTGTCTCAGCGTGTGTGACAATATGGTCACATGTGTTGCTGATTTGCACGGTGTCGGCAGCTTTCACCCAACGCTGCAACGATGAATCCCCATCACGGTAAGTTCTATTTTTACCATTTTTTTGTTAACCATTTTTTTGTTAACGTTAATTTGTCAACAGTTTTTTCGGCATTTAATTAGCAAGGGACTGGAAGGTGAAGTATATTTTTCAATATTTAGAGCCATAGTACTCAAGGGAGAGCAAGGTGTTGAAAGGAGAAAGTTTAGAAAAGCGTGGAAGGATCATATATGCAAGCTTAGAGCTCACCGGCGACTTAACCCTTTGTCTGCTGCCGTAGTGGTCAGGGTCTTTTGGCATTAGAAATGCGAATCACCTGAGTCTACGGCATGTCCGAACAAGCGTAAAGTAACTTGTTACTTCATGCTGTCGGAACCGACAAAAAGTTAAGTCACGGTAAACTTCCACACTAAGCATTTGCGACGTTGAAACTCATTGAATGAGCCAGTTTTGTTTGTTCCCTCACCAATTGCCTGCCTGAGTGATTTTATTTTATCGACTATTGTGACTGTCTCAGCGTGTGTGACAATATGGTCACATGTGTTGCTGATTTGCACGGTGTCGGCAGCTTTCACCCAACGCTGCAACGATGAATCCCCATCACGGTAAGTTCTATTTTTACCATTTTTTTGTTAACCATTTTTTTGTTAACGACCTATTGAGTTAATTTGTCAACAGTTTTTTCGGCATTTAATTAGCAAGAGACTGGAAGGTGAAGTATATTTTTCAATATTTAGAGCCATAGTACTCAAGGGAGAGCAAGGTGTTGAAAGGAGAAAGTTTAGAAAAGCGTGGAAGGATCATATATGCAAGCTTAGAGCTCACCGGCGACTTAACCCTTTGTCTGCTGCCGTAGTGGTCAGGGTCTTTTGGCATTAGAAATGCGAATCACCTGATTGAAAGCTGCCGACACCGTGCAAATCAGCAACACATGTGACCATATTGTCACACACGCTGAGACAGTCACAATAGTCGATAAAATAAAATCACTCAGGCAGGCAATTGGTGAGGGAACAAACAAAACTGGCTCATTCAATGAGTTTCAACGTCGCAAATGCTTAGTGTGGAAGTTTACCGTGACTTAACTTTTTGTCGGTTCCGACAGCATGAAGTAACAAGTTACTTTACGCTTGTTCGGACATGCCGTAGACTCAGGTGATTCGCATTTCTAATGCCAAAAGACCCTGACCACTACGGCAGCAGACAAAGGGTTAAGTCGCCGGTGAGCTCTAAGCTTGCATATATGATCCTTCCACGCTTTTCTAAACTTTCTCCTTTCAACACCTTGCTCTCCCTTGAGTACTATGGCTCTAAATATTGAAAAATATACTTCACCTTCCAGTCCCTTGCTAATTAAATGCCGAAAAAACTGTTGACAAATTAACTCAATAGGTCGTTAACAAAAAAATGGTTAACAAAAAAATGGTAAAAATAGAACTTACCGTGATGGGGATTCATCGTTGCAGCGTTGGGTGAAAGCTGCCGACACCGTGCAAATCAGCAACACATGTGACCATATTGTCACACACGCTGAGACAGTCACAATAGTCGATAAAATAAAATCACTCAGGCAGGCAATTGGTGAGGGAACAAACAAAACTGGCTCATTCAATGAGTTTCAACGTCGCAAATGCTTAGTGTGGAAGTTTACCGTGACTTAACTTTTTGTCGGTTCCGACAGCATGAAGTAACAAGTTACTTTACGCTTGTTCGGACATGCCGTAGACTCAGGTGATTCGCATTTCTAATGCCAAAAGACCCTGACCACTACGGCAGCAGACAAAGGGTTAAGTCGCCGGTGAGCTCTAAGCTTGCATATATGATCCTTCCACGCTTTTCTAAACTTTCTCCTTTCAACACCTTGCTCTCCCTTGAGTACTATGGCTCTAAATATTGAAAAATATACTTCACCTTCCAGTCCCTTGCTAATTAAATACCGAAAAAACTGTTGACAAATTAACTCAATAGGTCGTTAACAAAAAAATGGTTAACAAAAAAATGGTAAAAATAGAACTTACCGTGATGGGGATTCATCGTTGCAGCGTTGGGTGAAAGCTGCCGACACCGTGCAAATCAGCAACACATGTGACCATATTGTCACACACGCTGAGACAGTCACAATAGTCGATAAAATAAAATCACTCAGGCAGGCAATTGGTGAGGGAACAAACAAAACTGGCTCATTCAATGAGTTTCAACGTCGCAAATGCTTAGTGTGGAAGTTTACCGTGACTTAACTTTTTGTCGGTTCCGACAGCATGAAGTAACAAGTTACTTTACGCTTGTTCGGACATGCCGTAGACTCAGGTGATTCGCATTTCTAATGCCAAAAGACCCTGACCACTACGGCAGCAGACAAAGGGTTAAGTCGCCGGTGAGCTCTAAGCTTGCATATATGATCCTTCCACGCTTTTCTAAACTTTCTCCTTTCAACACCTTGCTCTCCCTTGAGTACTATGGCTCTAAATATTGAAAAATATACTTCACCTTCCAGTCCCTTGCTAATTAAATGCCGAAAAAACTGTTGACAAATTAACTCAATAGGTCGTTAACAAAAAAATGGTTAACAAAAAAATGGTAAAAAAAAAAAATTTAAATAACTTTTTGCTAAACCTGTTGTCTGAAAAGCACATGCACTTTTCGCATGGCGATTTAACAACATTGCGATTTAGCTTCATGGGTCTTCCCCAGGGCTCATGTCTAAGTCCCCTGCTCTACAATTTTTACGCAAATAACATTGACGATTGTCTTGACAATACATCCACCCTAAGGCAACTTGCAGACGACGGGGTGGTCTCTGTTACAGGGCCCAAAGCTGCCGACTTGCGAAGATCATTACAAGATACCTTGGACAACTTGTCTGCTTGGGCTCTTCAACTGGGCATTGAGTTCTCCACGGAGAAAACTGAGTTGGTTGTTTTTTTCTAGGAAGCGCGAGCCGGCGCAACTCCAGCTTCTATTAATGGGTGAAACGATCAATCAGGTCTTCACATTTAAATATCTCGGGGTCTGGTTCGACTCTAAAGGTACCTGGGGATGTCACATTAGGTATCTGAAACAGAAATGCCAACAAAGGATCAATTTTCCCCGGACAATAACTGGAACATGGTGGGGTGCCCACCCAGGAGACCTGATCAGGTTATATCAAACAACGATATTGTCGGTGATGGAGTACGGGTGTTTCTGTTTTCGCTCCGCTGCGAACATACACTTCATCAAACTGGAGAGAATCCAATACCGTTGCTTGCGCATTGCCTTGGGTTGCATGCGCTCGACCCATACAATGAGTCTCGAAGTACTGGCGGGCGTTCTTCCGCTAACAAATCGATTTTGGGAACTCTCATATCGATAGCTCATCCGATGCGACATTCTGAACCCGTTGGTGATTGAAAATTTCGAGAGGCTCGTCGAGCTTAATTCTCAAACCCGATTTATGTCCCTATACTTCGACTACATGACACAGAGCATTAATCCGTCTTCATATATTCCCAACCGTGTTCGTTTCCTAGATACTTCTGATTCTACTGTATTTTTCGACACATCCATGAAGGAAGAGATTCGTGGAATCCCGGACCATATACGCCCGCAAGTGATCCCCAATATCTTTTATAATAAATTCCGAGAAGTCGACTGTGACAAAATGTTTTACACTGACGGATCAAATCTCGATGGGTCCACTGGCATCGGTATCTTTAACAATACTATCACCGCTTCATTTAAGCTCAATGATCCCGCTTCAGTTTACGTCGCAGAGTTAGCTGTAATTCAGTACACCCTTGGGATCATCGACACTCTGCCCACAGATCACTACTTCATCGTTTCGGACAGCCTCAGCTCTATCGAGGCTCTTCGTGCGGTGAAGCCTAAAAAGCAATTCCCGTATTTTCTAGGGAAGATACGGGAGTTCTTGTGTACGTTATCTGAAAAATCTTATCAGATTACCTTTGTTTGGGTCCCCTCTCATTGCTCTATCCCGGGCAATGAAAAGGCCGACTCATTAGCAAAGGTGGGCGCATTAAATGGTGACGTATACGAAAGACTAATCTGCTTCAACGATTTTGTAGTATTTGTCGTCAGAGGATACTCAACAGTTGGCAAACCTCGTGGAGCAATGGTGAGCTTGGACGATGGCTACATTCGATTATCCGAAAGGTATCAACGAAGCCTTGGTTCAGGGGGATGGATGTGGGTCGGGATTTTATTCGTGTAATGTCCCGACTTATGTCCAATCACTACATCTTGGATGCGCATTAGCGGCGTATTGGGCTTGCGGAAGGTAGTCTGTGCGCTTGTGACGAGGGCTATCACGACATCGAGCACGTTGTCTGGGTATGCGCCGGGTATTTGGACGCCAGGTCTCAGTTAGAGGATTCCCTTCGGGCCTGAGGTAGACCACTCAATGTACCAGTCCGAGATATGCTGGCAACTCGTGATTTCCCCTATATGTCCCTTATTTATACTTTCATGAAACGATAAATATCCCAATTTAGCCCCTCTCTTTTATTTCTCGTTTTTAGAAGTTTCCTCCTGCCTTGTAGAACCGATCGGCTCCAGAGTGCCACTATGTAACCGCCGTCGCCCTTACCACTACGCCTGCATAGAAGGAAACTGAAGCGAGAGCGACTCGAGGTCCGATGACATTTGAAGGATTCCCCGCGGGTCCGAAGAACACCATCCGCCAATCCGGTACTCGACGACTTACTAGACTGAGGCGCAAATTTGTTTCGCTGATCCCCCCATTTGAGCGAAACTTGCGTGTGTGACAATATGGTCACATGTGTTGCTGATTTGCACGGTGTCGGCAGCTTTCACCCAACGCTGCAACGATGAATCCCCATCACGGTAAGTTCTATTTTTTCCATTTTTTTGTTAACCATTTTTTTGTTAACGACCTATTGAGTTAATTTGTCAACAGTTTTTTCGGCATTTAATTAGCAAGGGACTGGAAGGTGAAGTATATTTTTCAATATTTAGAGCCATAGTACTCAAGGGAGAGCAAGGTGTTGAAAGGAGAAAGTTTAGAAAAGCGTGGAAGGATCATATATGCAAGCTTAGAGCTCACCGGCGACTTAACCCTTTGTCTGCTGCCGTAGTGGTCAGGGTCTTTTGGCATTAGAAATGCGAATCACCTGAGTCTACGGCATGTCCGAACAAGCGTAAAGTAACTTGTTACTTCATGCTGTCGGAACCGACAAAAAGTTAAGTCACGGTAAACTTCCACACTAAGCATTTGCGACGTTGAAACTCATTGAATGAGCCAGTTTTGTTTGTTCCCTCACCAATTGCCTGCCTGAGTGATTTTATTTTATCGACTATTGTGACTGTCTCAGCGTGTGTGACAATATGGTCACATGTGTTGCTGATTTGCACGGTGTCGGCAGCTTTCACCCAACGCTGCAACGATGAATCCCCATCACGGTAAGTTCTATTTTTACCATTTTTTTGTTAACCATTTTTTTGTTAACGACCTATTGAGTTAATTTGTCAACAGTTTTTTCGGCATTTAATTAGCAAGGGACTGGAAGGTGAAGTATATTTTTCAATATTTAGAGCCATAGTACTCAAGGGAGAGCAAGGTGTTGAAAGGAGAAAGTTTAGAAAAGCGTGGAAGGATCATATATGCAAGCTTAGAGCTCACCGGCGACTTAACCCTTTGTCTGCTGCCGTAGTGGTCAGGGTCTTTTGGCATTAGAAATGCGAATCACCTGAGTCTACGGCATGTCCGAACAAGCGTAAAGTAACTTGTTACTTCATGCTGTCGGAACCGACAAAAAGTTAAGTCACGGTAAACTTCCACACTAAGCATTTGCGACGTTGAAACTCATTGAATGAGCCAGTTTTGTTTGTTCCCTCACCAATTGCCTGCCTGAGTGATTTTATTTTATCGACTATTGTGACTGTCTCAGCGTGTGTGACAATATGGTCACATGTGTTGCTGATTTGCACGGTGTCGGCAGCTTTCACCCAACGCTGCAACGATGAATCCCCATCACGGTAAGTTCTATTTTTACCATTTTTTTGTTAACCATTTTTTTTGTTAACGACCTATTGAGTTAATTTGTCAACAGCTTTTTCGGCATTTAATTAGCAAGAGACTGGAAGGTGAAGTATATTTTTCAATATTTAGAGCCATAGTACTCAAGGGAGAGCAAGGTGTTGAAAGGAGAAAGTTTAGAAAAGCGTGGAAGGATCATATATGCAAGCTTAGAGCTCACCGGCGACTTAACCCTTTGTCTGCTGCCGTAGTGGTCAGGGTCTTTTGGCATTAGAAATGCGAATCACCTGATTGAAAGCTGCCGACACCGTGCAAATCAGCAACACATGTGACCATATTGTCACACACGCTGAGACAGTCACAATAGTCGATAAAATAAAATCACTCAGGCAGGCAATTGGTGAGGGAACAAACAAAACTGGCTCATTCAATGAGTTTCAACGTCGCAAATGCTTAGTGTGGAAGTTTACCGTGACTTAACTTTTTGTCGGTTCCGACAGCATGAAGTAACAAGTTACTTTACGCTTGTTCGGACATGCCGTAGACTCAGGTGATTCGCATTTCTAATGCCAAAAGACCCTGACCACTACGGTAGCAGACAAAGGGTTAAGTCGCCGGTGAGCTCTAAGCTTGCATATATGATCCTTCCACGCTTTTCTAAACTTTCTCCTTTCAACACCTTGCTCTCCCTTGAGTACTATGGCTCTAAATATTGAAAAATATACTTCACCTTCCAGTCCCTTGCTAATTAAATGCCGAAAAAACTGTTGACAAATTAACGTTAACAAAAAAATGGTTAACCAAAAAATGGTAAAAATAGAACTTACCGTGATGGGGATTCATCGTTGCAGCGTTGGGTGAAAGCTGCCGACACCGTGCAAATCAGCAACACATGTGACCATATTGTCACACACGCTGAGACAGTCACAATAGTCGATAAAATAAAATCACTCAGGCAGGCAATTGGTGAGGGAACAAACAAAACTGGCTCATTCAATGAGTTTCAACGTCGCAAATGCTTAGTGTGGAAGTTTACCGTGACTTAACTTTTTGTCGGTTCCGACAGCATGAAGTAACAAGTTACTTTACGCTTGTTCGGACATGCCGTAGACTCAGGTGATTCGCATTTCTAATGCCAAAAGACCCTGACCACTACGGCAGCAGACAAAGGGTTAAGTCGCCGGTGAGCTCTAAGCTTGCATATATGATCCTTCCACGCTTTTCTAAACTTTCTCCTTTCAACACCTTGCTCTCCCTTGAGTACTATGGCTCTAAATATTGAAAAATATACTTCACCTTCCAGTCCCTTGCTAATTAAATGCCGAAAAAACTGTTGACAAATTAACTCAATAGGTCGTTAACAAAAAAATGGTTAACAAAAAAATGGTAAAAATAGAACTTACCGTGATGGGGATTCATCGTTGCAGCGTTGGGTGAAAGCTGCCGACACCGTGCAAATCAGCAACACATGTGACCATATTGTCACACACGCTGAGACAGTCACAATAGTCGATAAAATAAAATCACTCAGGCAGGCAATTGGTGAGGGAACAAACAAAACTGGCTCATTCAATGAGTTTCAACGTCGCAAATGCTTAGTGTGGAAGTTTACCGTGACTTAACTTTTTGTCGGTTCCGACAGCATGAAGTAACAAGTTACTTTACGCTTGTTCGGACATACCGTAGACTCAGGCGATTCGCATTTCTAATGCCAAAAGACCCTGACCACTACGGCAGCAGACAAAGGGTTAAGTCGCCGGTGAGCTCTAAGCTTGCATATATGATCCTTCCACGCTTTTCTAAACTTTCTCCTTTCAACACCTTGCTCTCCCTTGAGTACTATGGCTCTAAATATTGAAAAATATACTTCACCTTCCAGTCCCTTGCTAATTAAATGCCGAAAAAACTGTTGACAAATTAACTCAATAGGTCGTTAACAAAAAAATGGTTAACAAAAAAATGGTAAAAAAAAAAAATTTAAATAACTTTTTGCTAAACCTGTTGTCTGAAAAGCACATGCACTTTTCGCATGGCGATTTAACAACATTGCGATTTAGCTTCATGGGTCTTCCCCAGGGCTCATGTCTAAGTCCCCTGCTCTACAATTTTTACGCAAATAACATTGACGATTGTCTTGACAATACATCCACCCTAAGGCAACTTGCAGACGACGGGGTGGTCTCTGTTACAGGGCCCAAAGCTGCCGACTTGCGAAGATCATTACAAGATACCTTGGACAACTTGTCTGCTTGGGCTCTTCAACTGGGCATTGAGTTCTCCACGGAGAAAACTGAGTTGGTTGTTTTTTTCTAGGAAGCGCGAGCCGGCGCAACTCCAGCTTCTATTAATGGGTGAAACGATCAATCAGGTCTTCACATTTAAATATCTCGGGGTCTGGTTCGACTCTAAAGGTACCTGGGGATGTCACATTAGGTATCTGAAACAGAAATGCCAACAAAGGATCAATTTTCTCCGGACAATAACTGGAACATGGTGGGGTGCCCACTAGACTGCCTAGAAAAATAATGAATTTTTGAAAACTCAATCGGACCACCCCTGAGTCGATTTCTAGTCCCACCAGGAGTGCTTGCTCCAAATTTGAAGCAAATCGGACAAGTCTAGCTACCGGACCAACGTGCTTGAAGTTAGTATGGGATTTTTCGACAATTTACATGGAGAAAACCCTCTTGCACACATTTTCGCCGCTAGGTGGCACTGTATACATCAGATTATCACCAAAAGTGAAACTTAAAAATATAATTTTATTATCTACAACTTTGTTGAAGACTACAAAGCGATCCGACTCCAATAGGAAAAGTTATTAAACTTTTAACGAAGTGATGTCTGAGTCAGTTTTGCATGGGGCCTAGCAGTGCATGATAGTGTATTAGTACTAGATTCTAACACTGCCCACTCAGGAGACCTGATCAGGTTATATCAAACAACGATATTGTCGGTGATGGAGTACGGGTGTTTCTGTTTCCGCTCCGCTGCGAACATACACTTCATCAAACTGGAGAGAATCCAGTACCGTTGCTTGCGCATTGCCTTGGGTTGCATGCGCTCGACCCATACAATGAGTCTCGAAGTACTGGCGGGCGTTCTTCCGCTAACAAATCGATTTTGGGAACTCTCATATCGATAGCTCATCCGATGCGACATTCTGAACCCGTTGGTGATTGAAAATTTCGAGAGGCTCGTCGAGCTTAATTCTCAAACCCGATTTATGTCCCTATACTTCGACTACATGGCACAGAGCATTAATCCGTCTTCATATATTCCCAACCGTGTTCGTTTCCTAGATACTTCTGATTCTACTGTATTTTTCGACACATCCATGAAGGAAGAGATTCGTGGAATCCCGGACCATATACGCCCGCAAGTGATCCCCAATATCTTTTATAATAAATTCCGAGAAGTCGACTGTGACAAAATGTTTTACACTGACGGATCAAATCTCGATGGGTCCACTGGCATCGGTATCTTTAACAATACTATCACCGCTTCATTTAAGCTCAATGATCCCGCTTCAGTTTACGTCGCAGAGTTAGCTGTAATTCAGTACACCCTTGGGATCATCGACACTCTGCCCACAGATCACTACTTCATCGTTTCGGACAGCCTCAGCTCTATCGAGGCTCTTCGTGCGGTGAAGCCTAAAAAGCAATTCCCGTATTTTCTGGGGAAGATACGGGAGTTCTTGTGTACGTTATCTGAAAAATCTTATCAGATTACCTTTGTTTGGGTCCCCTCTCATTGCTCTATCCCGGGCAATGAAAAGGCCGACTCATTAGCAAAGGTGGGCGCATTAAATGGTGACGTATACGAAAGACTAATCTGCTTCAACGATTTTGTAGTATTTGTCGTCAGAGGATACTCAACAGTTGGCAAACCTCGTGGAGCAATGGTGAGCTTGGACGATGGCTACATTCGATTATCCGAAAGGTATCAACGAAGCCTTGGTTCAGGGGGATGGATGTGGGTCGGGATTTTATTCGTGTAATGTCCCGACTTATGTCCAATCACTACATCTTGGATGCGCATTAGCGGCGTATTGGGCTTGCGGAAGGTAGTCTGTGCGCTTGTGACGAGGGCTATCACGACATCGAGCACGTTGTCTGGGTATGCGCCGGGTATTTGGACGCCAGGTCTCAGTTAGAGGATTCCCTTCGGGCCTGAGGTAGACCACTCAATGTACCAGTCCGAGATATGCTGGCAACTCGTGATTTCCCCTATATGTCCCTTATTTATACTTTCATGAAACGATAAATATCCCAATTTAGCCCCTCTCTTTTATTTCTCGTTTTTAGAAGTTTCCTCCTGCCTTGTAGAACCGATCGGCTCCAGAGTGCCACTATGTAACCGCCGTCGCCCTTACCACTACGCCTGCATAGAAGGAAACTGAAGCGAGAGCGACTCGAGGTCCGATGACATTTGAAGGATTCCCCGCGGGTCCGAAGAACACCATCCGCCAATCCGGTACTCGACGACTTACTAGACTGAGGCGCAAATTTGTTTCGCTGATCCCCCCATTTGAGCGAAACTTGCAAGTTTTGCTCTTCTTTCCCTGTCACCATACGCCTTCTCTCCCCTGTCCTTGATACAACAGTTGCTACACTGATGTGGAAATAACCCACCCTCTGAATATCTTGACCAAGCATAAGTCTTCGTAAAAAAATCAAATTTGTGTTCTGTATTCCTAGTTTTAAAATAGCTGTAATTTTTACTCTTTATTGAAACTCTTGTCCTCCATCTTGTAAATAGAATTGTATCCCTAGTTTTAAGATATCTGTGAAATTTCTCATAAATATTTGTTCCCCCTTTTGTGTACTAAACTATATTGTTAGTTTTAAGATAACTGTAAAATATTTCGTAAAATACTATTACTCCCCCTCTTGTATATCAAACTGAATCCCTTGTTTTAAAATTTTTCATAAAAAAATCTTTTGGCCCTCTCTTGTATATTGAATCTTATTTCTAGTCTTAAGATAGCTGGAAACTTTGTTTTCTTTTGTAAAAAAATTATTTCAACATTGTTACCTCCTAGTCTTAAGATATCCAAAATGTAAAAACAAAAGAATTAGGCACCGCCAAGCTAACGCATTTGTGCCTATCAAATAAACGAAATAAATGAAAAAAACCTATTTTAATCCACCTAGCGGTGCAATTGTGCCTTTCTCAATCATGAATCACGAGAATGTGTGCGTTGTTTATATTCATTAAAAGCTTTTAAATGCATATATTACATTTTATTATTGTACATCACATGACAACTATATACAGGAAAATAAATAATTATTCGAGTTCTAAAATTTTGAAGAAGAAAAAACAGCCACGGTAATATTGAACTGAAAAAAGGTGCGAAATCGGCAAAGTCCCAAAAAGTCGATTTTTACAAAAAAAATTTTTTCGAGATAACATAAAATCTCGACGTTTCATGCATTTTAAAGATGTTTGGCATCAAAAATACGAATTCGATTTCTGAAATTTCATGGGGTCCCCCCTTTGAAAAAAATTGAGTTCCGGCTTATATGGGAATTTCTTATGTGACCGGACGATTTAGTCTATATTTCCGGCCCCATATAAGCGATCCGCACGAAATTTTATAAACATCTGTGGGGATATTATAGCTATCATTTGGGGTAAGTTTGTGAAAATCGGCCCAACCGTTTCCGGGAAACTGATGTGAGTTCGTAAATTTTGAAAGATGGCCGCTTTTCCCGGGCACTTCCGGAACCGTCTATGGTGGTCAATGTAGTGAACGAAAGTTTGGTTGGCCGTCGGTGACCTAGAACAGCAAATTTAAGTTGTTTGAGAGACATTTTAGCGAAATTTTTACCTTTTTTGCTTTCATCGGAGTATCGGTTTGAATCACAATTTGCTATGTGATCGCACGCCACAACCTATAACTCCAGAACCGGAAGTCGGATCGGGATGAAATTAAATAGCCATTTACGGGGACGCAATACTTTTAATTTGAGGCCAAGTTTAGTCGAATCGGTCTAGCCATCTCCGAGAAACCGATGTGACTGTTATTCTGAATTTAGATACTTCCACCGGGGCTTCCGGAACCGATGATGGTGGCCAATGTGGCCAAATAGACTTTGAATGGATGTTAGTGACCTAATACTACAAATCGAAGCAGTTGTGGTCATATTTTGGAAAAAATTCACCTTTATGCTTTCATTGCAGAATTTATTAAAATCGGCATTTTCTGCGTTTTCGTACTCATCACCCTGTAATTCCGGAACCGGAAGTCGGATCCATTAGAAATTCAATAGCAGCCTATGGGAACGTTGCACCTTTCATTTGAGACTAAGTTTGTCAAAATCGGTTCAGCCATCTCTGAGAAAAATGAGTGACATTTTTGGTAACATACACACACACATACGCACATACACACACACATACATACACACAGACATTTGCCGAACTCGACGAACTGAATCGAATGGTATATGTCACTCGGCCCTCCGGGCCTCCGTTAAAAAATCGGTTTTCAGAACAATTGCAATACCTTTCTATTGAGAAAGGCAAAAATTTCACCTTTCTACATTCATCGCAGAATTCGTTAGAATCGAAATTTGCTGCGTGATCGTACGTATCACCCTGTAATTCAGGAACCAGAACTCGGATCCACACAAAATTCAACAGCAGCTGATGGACCTTCCATTTAAAATCAAGTTTGTCAAAATCGGTTCAGAAAATTCCGAGAAACCGATGTGGACAAATCAACAAATTTTGTTTTGTAACCATACTCTTCAACTCGTAATCCGGAACAAGATGTCGGTTGAAAATGAAATTCAGTAGCAACCTATGGGAATATTGTACCTTTCATTTGAATCTTAGTTTGTAAAAATCGGTTCAGCCATCTCCGAGTAACCGATGTGGACATTTTGTTAACAAATCCGCACATACACACATACATACATACATACATACATACATACATACATACATACATACATACATACATACATACATACACACATACATACATACACACATACATACACACAGATATTTCGCGATCGCGGCGAACTGAGTCGAATGTTATATGAGACTCGGCCCTCCGGGCCTCGGTTAGAAAGTCGGTTTTTGGAGCAATTGCATAACCTTTCTATATGAGAAAGGCAAAAGAATAATATTTAATTAGCTTAATCAGCATGAGTTCAATGTTATCTTCATGTGGTTATATTTTGAAATGTTGGTGGAATGGGTTTGAAAGTGGAGGGAATTGGGGGTTAGTAGAGTGGGAGTGGAGGATGCATCAGAAATCCTTCATCTTATTTCGTTATACGGGGTGGATGAAGGAAATGCGGGCGTGAGGGTGGTCCAAGGGGAGGGGAGTGATGAAGGAGGGAGGTGTAAGGGCAAGGCGGGGGGAGGGGCGGCGACGCAATACTCATCTGCATATTTTGCCTTCCATTTGAGACTTGGTTTGAGAAAATCGGTTCAGTCATCACCGAAGAAGCGATGTGACTTTAATTGTGGAATATGCCCGGAATTCCGGACTTCCGGAATCGTCGATAGTGGACAATATATTCAAAGAATGTTTGATTGGCAATCAGTGATCTAGATCTGCGATTAGAAGTAATTTGGTGACCATTTCAATAGTTTTTAGCCTCTGAGGTATTACGATTGTACCGATTTATATGGGAAATTCCAGTGTATCCTTACTTACACCCCTGTAACTCCGAAAGCAACAGTCAGAACCGAATGAAGTTCAGCAGCAGTCAATGGTATTACTGTATCTTTCATTTGAAATCAAGTTTGTAAAAATCGGTAGAGAATTCGTTAGGGAATGGGTGTAATATTAGCTTAGGAACTTGGCGGGTTCCCCGGGGGCGTCATGAACCGTCATAGGTGGCCAATGTGGTCAAAGCTGCTTTGTTTGATCATTAGTGATCTAGACCCGCAAACTAGAGTAATGTTGCATCAATTTTAATATGTTTTACATCATTTGAACATCATGGTGGTACCAGTTTATATGGGAATTTGCTGTGTGACCGCACTCTTCAACCCGTAACTCCGGAACCGGAAGTCGGATCAAGTAAAAATTCAATAGCAGCTTATGGGAGCGTTGTACCTTCCAGATGAAACTAAGTTTGCGAAAATCGGTTCAGCCATCTCTGAGAAAATTGTGTGAGTTTAAATGACACACACATACACACACATACATACACACACACAGACATTTGCCGATCTCGACGAACTGAATCGAATGGTGTATGACAGTCGTTTTTTACAGTGATTGCATAGCCTTTCTTTATATGAGAAAGGCAAAAAGGTGCGAAATCGGCAAAGTCCCAAAAAGTCGATATTTATAAAAAAAAAATAATTTCGAGATAACATAAAATCTCGACGTTTCATGCATTTTAAAGATGTTTGGCATCAAAAATGCGAATTCGATTTCTGAAATTTCATTTTTTTTCAAAGGGACCCTTTGAAAAAAAAATTGAGTTCCGGCTTATATGGGAATTTCATATGTGACCGGACGATTTAGTCTATATTTCCGGACCTATATAAGCGATCCGTACGAAATTTTATAGACATCTATGGGGATATTATAGCTATTATTTGGGACTAAGTTTGTGAAAATCGGCCCAATCATTTCCGGGAAACTGATGCGAGTTCGTAAATTTTGAAAGATGGCCGCTTTTCCCGGGCACTTCCGGAACAGTCTATGGTGGTCAATGTAGTCAACGAAAGTTTGTTTGGCCGTCGGTGACCTAGAACAGCAAATTTATGTTGTTTGAGAGACATTTTAGCGAAATTTTTACCTTTTTTGCTTTCATCGGAGTATCGGTTTGAATCACAATTTGCTATGTGATCGCACGCCACAACCTGTAACTCCGGAACCGGAAGTCGGATCGGGATGAAATTAAATAGCCATTTACGGGGACGTAATACCTTTCATTTGAGGCCAAGTTTAGTCGAATCGATCTAGCCATCTCCGAGAAACCGATGTAACTGTTATTCTGAATTTAGATACTTCCGCCGGGGCTTCCGGAACCGATGATGGTGGCCAAATAGACTTTGAATGGATGTTAGTGACCTAATACTACAAATCGAAGCAGTTGTGGTCATATTTTGGAAAAATTTTCACCATTATACATTCATTGCAGAATTTATTAAAATCGACATTTTCTGGGTGTTCGTACTCATCACCCTGTAATTCCGGAACCGGAAGTCGGATCCATTAGAAATTCAATAGCAGCCTATGTGAACGTTTCACCTTTCATTTGGGACTAAGTTTGTCAAAATCGGTTCAGCCATCTCTGAGAAAAATGAGTGACATTTTTGGTCACATACACACACAAACGGACATACACACACATACATACATACACACATACATACACACACAGACATTTGCCGAACTCGACGAACTGAATCGAATGGTATATGTCACTCGGCCCTCCGGGCCTCCGTTGAAAAGTCGGAAATTTTTATCTTTTTTGCTTTCATCGGAGTATCGGTTTGAATCACAATTTGCTATGTGATCGCACGCCACAACCGTATCTCCGGAACCGGAAGTCGGATCGGGATAAAATTTAATAGCCAAATGGCGTAAATACGGGGACGCAACATCTTTCATTTGAGACTAAGTTTGGTTGATTCGGTCTAGCCATCTCCGAGAAACCGACTGTTATTCTGAATTTGGATACTTCCGCCGGGGCTTCCGGAACCGATGATGGTGGCCAATGTGAGCAAAAAGACTTTGAATGGCTGTTAGTGATCTAGTACTACAAATCGAAGCAGTTGCGGTCACATTTTGGAAAATATTTCACCATTATACATTAATCGCAGAATTTATTAAAATCGACCTTTTCTACGTGATCGTACTCATCACTCTGTAATTCCGGAACCGGAAGTCGGATCCATTAGAAATTCAATAGCAGCCTATGGCAATGTTGCACCTTTCATTTGGGACTAAGTTTGTAAAAATCGGTTCAGCCATCTCTGAGAAAAGTAAGTGAGATTGTGTTAGCGTACACACACAGACATATCTGGCTGTGTGTATGTATGTGTGTGTATACACAGACATTTGCCGAACTCGACGAACTGAATCGAATGGTATATGTCACTCGGCCCTCCGGGCCTCCGTTAAAAAGTCGGAAATTTTTATCTTTTTTGCTTTCATCGGAGTATCGGTTTGAATCACAATTTGCTATGTGATCGCACGCCACAACCGTATCTCCGGAACCGGAAGTCGGATCGGGATAAAATTTAATAGCCAAATGGCGTAAATACGGGGACGCAGTGGCGTAGCCAGGGGGGGGGGGGTTTGGGGGTTAAAACCCCCCCCAAACCAAAATTAATTGGATTGAAAAAAAAAATTGATACTGACGAATTTAATTTAATATTCCACAAAATATTTTTGGAAAAATATTCTCTGATCACTACATTGAGAACTGTGTTTAAAGCGTCATGAGAACTTTTGAAAATTGTGGGAAGGGGATCTTGTAACTTATCTCTTAGCCAAAATCCCATAGTTGTCAAATTACTTCAATGTAAAATAAAATAACTGTCTGAATTATTATGAGCTCATTTTTGGAAAGATGCTTCATTATATGGATTAGAGACAATTTTTCGAATGGGAATCTAAATTTGAATAGGTTGATTGCATATAAAACATAAGCTTGTTTACCGAAAATTTGCATACATTTCAACATTTGCTGAAAATGTATTTTTTTAGATTGTGTAGAGTTTAGACAACAATTCAATATGGTTGACAACAAAAATAACATTTCTGAAACTAGTTGAAAGCTGGTGTAATTTTGTCTCTAGAAGGTCAGGATCGGTTTTATGAGCATTGGATTTTTGTTGTATTATCAACTATATGAATAGCCTCTTAGCAGGATGCAATGAATGGCGTACTAAAATTTGGTGTACTACGTACTGCAAGTTGTGAGGTTGACTAATGAAGAAAAGTAAAATTAATGCTCGATAAATTTTTAACAGTCACGATCACATTCATTCGAAACTGCCAAATTTCGATGTTAACATTGAAGAATTTCAAAACGTAAAACTGTTCATCTGCTGATAGAATAATTTTGACGGTTAATCCTCCTAGAAGTAATTATAGAGAAGAATTACTCTTCAAGCAAATTTGGGTCGAGACTTAATGTCTCCAGCAAAGTTTTCGAAAGTGCTATTTCAAACAACTTTGTCAAAGACATAAATATCCCACATATTCAGAGTATCGAAATATAGTAGTAGAAAACCTTTACAACAAGCTATTCTGAAATTACTGTATTTGATAAATCTCTTCTGTGGTAATTAAATAATAAATTCACATTGCGTTCAAGGTGCCTTTGAAGCTTACAAAAAAAATAAGGGAACTGGATTTAAAACAAATAATTCCCAGATATTAAAAGGACTCAAAAACACAAAGAGTGATACCATTTTCAGGAGCTAGCTTCAATTCGGCGCTAGCTTAGTCCGCCCACCAAGTTAGTGTCGGATTCTGATGATATGAAGTCGAAACGCAAGTTTCAGTTCCATCCATCCATAATTTAGTTATAGGTTTTGTGTTCTCAACTCGCAATGATTGTTTCAAACAATTTTATCCGTAGCGCAGAAAAAAATAGTTTTCACCTAAATTTCTCTTCACTAAAGGAAATATAGCATGCCCAGTCCATTTAAATCCTTATATGTTGAATTCATGTAGCCTTCATATTTTCAACAAAATTGTTTGAAATGACATTTTCAAAAACTTTGCTGAAGGCACCATGTCTCTTAATATTTTTGAAAAATTAATTCACCATAATTACCTCTATGAGAATTAATCACTAAAATTTCTATATCAAAGCAGGCGCTGTTTTATGTTGATAACTTCCCGAAGTTGTCAAACCTTCAAAGTCAGGGATTATTATATTAGGTGATCTTGAACGTTGAAAATTTTTTAGATCATTTATCCCACTTTAAAAGATCGCAATTTTTGACTACATTGACATATTATATAAGAAAATAATCTATAGAGGTTTGAAAACTGTTCCATGTTGATTCTTCTTGTTTGTAGACTGGAATGACGTCTGTTAGACTACTTATGTTTTTGAGTTTTCAATAATTTATCAAACTCATATTAAATTTTAAGATTTTTTCAAAAAATTTGCGACTTTCATCAAAACCCCCTCCAAACCAAATTTCTGGCTACGCCACTGCGGGGACGCAACATCTTTCATTTGAGACTAAGTTTGGTTGATTCGGTCTAGCCATCTCCGAGAAACCGACTGTTATTCTGAATTTGGATACTTCCGCCGGGGCTTCCGGAACCGATGATGGTGGCCAATGTGAGCAAAAAGACTTTGAATGGCTGTTAGTGATCTAGTACTACAAATCGAAGCAGTTGCGGTCACATTTTGGAAAATATTTCACCATTATACATTAATCGCAGAATTTATTAAAATCGACCTTTTCTACGTGATCGTACTCATCACTCTGTAATTCCGGAACCGGAAGTCGGATCCATTAGAAATTCAATAGCAGCCTATGGCAATGTTGCACCTTTCATTTGGGACTAAGTTTGTAAAAATCGGTTCAGCCATCTCTGAGAAAAGTAAGTGAGATTGTGTTAGCGTACACACACAGACATATCTGGCTGTGTGTATGTATGTGTGTGTATACACAGACATTTGCCGAACTCGACGAACTGAATGGAATGGTATATGTCACTCGGCCCTCCGGGCCTCCGTTAATAAGTCGGTTTTCAGAGCAATTGCAATACCTTTCTATTGAGAAAGGCAAAAAGGAAGTACATAAGTTAAATAACAAAAAACAAATATTACAAAAAAATTTCCGGTGAGCTCGTGCGAAAACTCAACTTTAATTATTTTTTATATTTCCGTAAATTGAATAGTTTTTGAATTGTCAGTGATTCAAAACTGTTAAATTTTTTAAAATTCAAACGTTGAAAAACTCATAACTTAAAAAACATATTCAGCCAAAACAAAGAATATATGTCAATTATTTTTAGCTAATAAATGCAAGAAAAATTATTGGATGGCGTTAACATTTTGTTTGCGAATCTTACGTGGGGTAACCCGCACTCTGAAAATGTTAGAATTAATTTTTTTAAGGTAGACCAAGCACTTTTTTAAAACATTTATAATTAGAATAAGCTGGTCCGAAACCGACCGGTGGAACTAAATCGACCCTCCGATATTTCTCAGTTCTTGTGCTGCCATCGAATTTATCAGTGGTGGTTTTTAAAAGGTTTTACATAATCAACAATTCGGAGTCATGATGTCATTTTCTTCCCGTATTCTAACCTATGGTGTTGTAAGTTTTGACAGCAGTGAAATTGCGTTAATAGTGCTGTTTCTTCATATTAACAATCCAATAGTAGGAAAGAACTTGTTTCAATAGATATATCAACACCGAAGCCATCAACTTCGCTGATTTTAGCTCTGTTTAAGATTTACTAAAATAACAAAAAGTACTAGATGAACTACATGGTAGCAAAAGCATTCTTTATTTATTGCACGAAGAATTTTAGTAAACGTAAATCATTGCAAGGTTCGAAAAAACAGTCGGTTCGAAAGTACACATCGTAAGTGACGTTTACTGCATTGGTTACTTTTAACTTTGATATTTGAGTGGCGGCGAGCATGCGCCGTGAGTATTCGAAAAATTTTGATCGATTTTCTTCCTTCAAAATATGGTATGGATAAAATAGTGTTCTGTTTTTCATCTCAATTGTTCGCAGCATTATTTTCAATTTTTGAAAACGTGAAAAACACGCATTAATCTTTAACAGTGCCTCTAAATGATCAGCCATGACTTGATTATCAGCGATAAAGTTCATAATATGCTCCTGATCGTGTAAAGACTTTAAAAACGCAAATATTGTGTTAAATACATCGAACTAACATAAAGTGAAATACGTTCATGCATCCAAGTAAGTGAAGAAATTTTGAAAAAATAAAATAATTGAACGGCTTCTTGGACGACGTGTTTGAAAATTGTATACAAACATAATCCAGAACCTACTTGTATAATTGAACCATCGCGCTGTAAAAATGCAGTTTGTCTACGACGCGATTAGAAATTCAGATATGGTGAAAGTTTTCACCAACTCAAAGTAGTGATTGATATCATTTTCTTAGTTATTCGTAGGTTTGTAGGGTGTTTTCAAATTCAGAATAATGGTTGGATAAAACCTTTTTAAGCTTCACTATTCGCAGAACGCCAGTATACCTTGAGCTGCATCTTGTTGACAACTGTCTTTCGCGTCTTCTTGAAGTTCCGCTTGAAGATTGCCCAATATTTTTGTATTGGACGTAGCTCTGGCGTATTAGGAGGGTTCATGTCCTTGGGCATCACCAGTACGTTGTGCGCGGCATACCACAGAACGGAAACATTGTGTTGCGTGAGGAAAGCAAATACTGCGCATAAAATTCCTGGTTGATATTTCTATGGCATCAAAGCCTTTGGCTTTAGTGTTTGCGTTATACTACGTTAATACTAACAGTTAAAATTTGTATTAACGCTCAGGGGCGGCGAAACACTTTACGCCCGAGTGGGTAGAAAGCATAGGGTGAGGGGTCCATTAGTAAGGATTTTTTCCCTTTTCGCAATGCACACGCTGACATTACATTCACATTAAATCACATTCGTTTATGCAAATGGAATTGTGGTACATCGATGTTTTTTAAATGTGTGTAGTGCGAGATGCATGCGTTGCACATCTAAATTTTTGGAAATGGTTCAAAATTTCGAGTGGGTAATTACCCACTCGGTTATTTTCGAGTGGGTAGTACTACCCATACTACCCACGCTTTCCGCCGGCCCTGTTAACGCTATCTTGATGACATTTTTCTAACTGCTAATTATTTTAACTTGTTATAACTGTGTAATGTGAATAATGTATTACTTGAAATTTCGTCGGTGTTCATTGCTTAACTGTGCTGTATTGCGTCTTGGTTCGTTCTTCTCTCATATAGCTCCACGTGACTTGGATGAGGTCGTGGACAAAACAAACTCACTGATAGTAGCAGCAAACCAAGAGGCTTGCCCGCTTCGAGTTATGCGACATGCTTCTAGAGGAACATCTCGGTGGAATATCGAACTTGTTCGACTCAAAAAATTATGTAGAAGAGCTTGGAATCTAATAAATCCTACAAGTTTAAAAACAGTTTAAGGTTATCCCTATAGAAAATGTCTATTGTATGTTGTTGTATGAAAACCCCCAAATGTCAAGCGTTGAGTTTTGGAAAAGGAAAGCCGTTTTGATTTGGTCAAAGTTTATCAACAAAGAAATGTCAAGCGCTTACCGCGCTCTAACCGCTGACTTTTTTATTCAATTCGTTTATTTGATAAGGCACGTTTGCGTTAGTTTAAAGGTGCCATTTTTTCTTTGTTTTAAATTTTGAATTTCTTAAAACTAGGGGGTTACACATTGAAATATTATTTTGTTTTTATATAATGAAACTAAAGAAATTTTACATCTAACTTATACAACTTATACAAGAAGGGAAAATAGAATTTTCGTAAGATTAGGGGGGGACATTTTGTATGTGTTTTGTTGTCGTTTATTTGAGGCTTTAACCTCTGTGGGTCATTCGCCATATGTGTGTTTTTTGTATAGTAATGTACATTAGGATTTTTAGAAGAGAGATTATTAGAGCAATTAAATATTAACTAAGCGGAACATTTTACAAGCAACTAAAAACTAAACTAAAAATAGCCAACAAAATCGATACAGTAAAAATAACTAGAGGGAGTGGTTCAATTTTATTAAGATTAGGAGGGATTAATTAGGGCTGTTTTTAAGTATTGGTACTGTTGGGCATTTCTTAACGAGATTATATATTGATCAACTAAAACTAGAAGACAGGGGGGCACATAAGTTTTGCGAAGATATTTAAGGGGGAGGAGGGAAGGTGTGTGTGAAGTCCTACATCTGTGTATCAGCGACAGGGGAGAGTCTAACCGCTGATGTTCATTGCGTTTTGAATACGCAGTAATGGTGGCGTATTTTAGTACAAACCGCCATGATTCTGTGTACCGTTGCCGTTCCGCTTCCGTCGCTATTACGTTTGGGCCTTTAGTTTGATAGATTCGAGATCGAAATTAGTAATCGTATGTCGAACTTATAAGTACCCGGTCATTTTGGTATTACTGGAAATGAATGGGCGGACGAATTGGCTACAGCGGGCATTGCGACTGACTTTGTCCAGAACCAGTTTTACCATTTTCGATAAGGTGGATAAAGCTCAAGATTCGCTTTTGGACTGTATCCGAGTATGCTGACCATTGGTGTAGCTTGCAAACTTGCGTTCAAATAAAAACTTTTCTGCCGGATGTGCGTCCGAAAATGTCAAAAAATTGGTGTATTTTTCCACGCTCAATTGAAGTATTCTAGCCAGGGCACTGATTGGATATTGCAGACTCAATGGTGGCGTATTTTAGTACAAACCGCCATGATTCTGTGTACCGTTGCCGTTCCGCTTCCGTCGCTATTACGTTTGGGCCTTTAGTTTGATAGATTCGAGATCGAAATTAGTAATCGTATGTCGAACTTATAAGTACCCGGTCATTTTGGTATTACTGGAAATGAATGGGCGGACGAATTGGCTACAGCGGGCATTGCGACTGACTTTGTCCAGAACCAGTTTTACCATTTTCGATAAGGTGGATAAAGCTCAAGATTCGCTTTTGGACTGTATCCGAGTATGCTGACCATTGGTGTAGCTTGCAAACTTGCGTTCAAATAAAAACTTTTCTGCCGGATGTGCGTCCGAAAATGTCAAAAAATTGGTGTATTTTTCCATGCTCAATTGAAGTATTCTAGCCAGGGCACTGATTGGATATTGCAGACTCAATTATCACATGGTTACTATGCAACGTGCTGAGTATTATTCCTGTGACCTTTGTGAATCCGATTACGGAACTTCAAATCATTTGATATGTAACTGCTCAGCAGTAATGCAATAGCGTATCTGGATTTTTGGTTCTCCATATATATGCACCTATGTACAGAGAGCTGAAACTCAAGCATATGCTATTGTTCCTAACGCAGTGTGGTAAAGAGCTATAGTTTAAGCCATATTTGAAAAACAATATATCTTCGGGGGTGTTGTCATTCTGTTATCTCAACATCCCCTCGGGGTGTTGATATATGCGCTCACTATTTAAATAAAAATTCTAAATCCCTCGGGGGTTGGAAGTTTTATTTCTGCTATTGTAGCATCTGCAGATCGTTCAGCATCATTCCGGGGTCCAGAATGCTCTGTTTCAATTGTTCTGTACTGTTATTTTTCTTACCCCTAAACTTACCACTTCCCCAATCCTTCCCATCAGGGAAATGATGAAAAGACATAATGGCAAGAAATCTTACTGAAACTACTAATCTTTTTGTCCACGATATCACAAGCGTAGTTAAAAAAAACATAAATAATTTTCGTAATTTTACTTTGCAAAATGTTAGATGAATTTTAGTGAACACCATGTCAGACGATTCGGAAGAGGCTTTTCTGGTTAGACCTAGATCTCCATCGGTGACTGGCATTCCAGCTGGGACAATGCAATACACGCAAGGCATATCAAGCTCTCAGCTGCAAGCTCACAATAATACCAGTAATCATCATTCCACCCACAGCCAGGGCTCGAATTCGACGGCTCGCGGTTCTCAATCGGAATCGGGCGAATTGATTGACTATAACGATGAGACCATTTTGAGTCAGTTTCACGCTGATGCAATAAAACAGGCTGGTTTCGGAAAATTTCAACTGATTGCTTCCATCATTACCGGTCTCGGTTTATCCGGACATGCCATCCAAATTTATGCTGTATTCTACATCATACCTTCAGCGGAGGTCGAATATTGCATTCTGGATACTGAGAAAAGCTGGCTCGGTAGTGACTGTTGTATGTTAGAGATGCGAACGATGTTTACATTTCACGTTATTTTTTTAGGTTCTATCACTCTGCTGGGTATGGCTTTGGGAGCTCTTTTATGGGGTGGTTTGGCTGGACGAGCTGGTCGGAGGAAGTCCCTACTGAGTTGTTTGGCAGTATGTGGTGTTTTCTCGGTTATTGCTGCTTTTATGCCCACGTATGGACCATTCATGATGGCTCGATTTTGTGCAGCCGCCGGAATAGGAGGAGCCCTACCAACTGCTTCGGTTTACTTGTGTGAGTTGACCCCAGTTAATTTCAGAGCTCGTATATTGGGTTTACTTGGAGCGCTTGGCGTCGCAGGTGGTTTAGTTGCAGGAGCTATTGCAACGAGCACCGTTCCGGCTACAGGTCAAAAAATGATGCTGGAAAATAAGGAGCATTTCAGTGCTTGGCATCGATATTTATTGTTAAGCACAATACCGACATTTGCTTCTATTCTGGGCCTTTTCTGGCTGCCAGAATCACCTAGGTATTTGCTTGAGAACTCAAGAGAGGTTGAAGCATTAACAATCTACCAGGTTTGCATTTCTCCTTTTTTTTATGAGCATTCAATTCTGTAGATAAATAAAACTTACACTTGACTCCTTATTTTAGAAAATATATCAAAACAATCGAACTCGTGGTGGATACTCGCTAACAGAACTAGAGTTGCCTGGAACACGAACGCATCGCAATTTGCCGACATCAGTATTGCAGGAGATGGCCACAAGTATAACCCTGTTCTTCGGTAGCTTTTCCCAATTGTTCAACAAATTAAACTTGAAGCAAACGCTTTTGCTCTTTGCGGCGTGGACAGCAACAATCTTGGTTTATCACGGGTTAACCATCTACATTGCCGAGTACTCAAAAAGTACAGAATCGGAAAACTACTACCGGAATACAGTATGGATGAAGCGGTTTGATAAGACCTCTGTAGTTATTATTGTTTTGTTTTACAGATCAACAAAGATAATCTATTTTACGAAAACACCGATTTCAACAAATCTATCGAAAATATAGTCTACAATAACTGTCGCTTCGTCAACTGCACCTTTCGAAGAATGTTCATCAGTCATGTAACCTTCAATAACTGTACTTTTCAGAACACCGAATTCACCAACGTCAAGACGAGTCGTACTCAGTTCAAATTCAGCATACTTGAAGATGTGGGGTAAGGGTGTTTTTCTCTATAATTTGATTTGAAAAATAGCAACCAAATTCTATGTTTACAGGTTGATCGATACGGATTTGACCGAACGTCATTTTGTTGAATGCATGATGAACAACATTACAACACTTCGATTGTTGGCAACGTGTGACAGGGATTTCGAATTTAACATTTACCTAGACTCATTGTGGAAATCGCATTTCGGAGCTTTGTTGCCGGGAATCGTGTTTATGTTAATGGTTGGCGAAGGGTCACACCGATTTGGTCGTAGTAGAACAGCAAGTATACGTCGTTAAACAATTGAATATGTTCGAAATTGACAGCTGTGTAATGTGAAACTGTTTTTCAGCATTATGCTTCGGGTTTTCCATCTGCCTATGCATTACGGTTGCTTTTCTCTACCATGATTTGCAAGTGATATGGACAGCTGGTTCAGCACAAGGATTGATGTTAGCTGGTATCGCGGCCTTAACGTTGCTGGCAATCGAAAGTTATACAACACCATTGAGGTAGATATAACAACAGTTTGATGACAGAAAACTAGTAAAATTTCTGATGTGTGTCAGAATCATCTTTTTTAACCCCTTCATGCCCATGGCTTTATTAATGAGACTATTATCTTTAATTTACAATTAACATTAACAGTTACAAGGATCAGCTCTAGAACTGAAGTTATTGCAATTAGTCTGATTGGATTCCGATAGAGCAGTGCTACCAGGGACAGTTTACGTTGACGACGGAAAATGAATTTTTCATATATCTTCTTTATGGTGCAATATTATTGAAAACTGATAAAACTTATCAATTTAGACTGTCTTTGGCTACAGTTTCCACGTAATTGGACTACTGTAATTATTCTAGGAGAATTGTATTAAGCATTGGAAGGTAAAAATTCAGCAGCTTCTAGCACTGCGAGGGAAGCACCTATCCTTATGAAGATAGGCTTTTCGTGTTTCTTGACTCCACCGTTTTCATGGAAAAATAGTTTTGAAACCCTACATGCACTAGAAAAAAGTTGGGCATGAAAGGGTTAATTAACATCAGAAACTTGAAACACTTTGGCGGCGGCTACTCAGTCAAACCAATACGATTTTGAAGAATTTTGGCAGTTTTAACGTAGAATTACCTTTTTGTTTTCGATATTCAACAAAAATGGTGTATAGCGAAAAGTGGCTTTGAACGCTTATAATTCATAGTCATGGTGTGCCTAAAACAGTTGTTAACAAAAAAATGACCATGGATTCGGCATATGACATTCGAAAGATGCAGTATCCAAGCATCTTCTCAGTGAATTTCAAAATGATCCATTGAGAAATTTGAGAGATATGGCGATTTGAAATTTTAAAACAATCAGCAAACACCCACAGGTTTGGTCTGACATTTATAAACAAAAAAGTATTAATCTACTCATTTAGTACTTGGAATTCGAAAGATATAGTATTCAAGTATATCCCATGCAAGTTTGAAAATATTTTATTGACGGAATCGAAAATTATAACAATTTGAATGTGGTATGCGATCATAGATGGGTTTTCTACCAGACTTCAAGAGTGAATCCATGTTTGTTTATTGACTATTTAGATCTTTTATACGTGTCGCGGTTTTAATGAAAAACCTTACCATTTAACTATACACCCAAAACGCGAACCGTATGAATTACATGCGAATAAGCATGATTCTAATGAGAATTTTGCATTGTAACTGGTATAATGCATAGAAAGCGATATTGGTCCGGGACAAAAATGCATTAAATGGCGATTACACCACAGAAACTTATACAAACCCACAGTTGGGAATGTATTAGTGAATTTAACGATATCGGAGAATTAGTATTGAAATGACTCCTCTCTAATACACATGTAAAGGACATCTTCACTCGGATACATATGCGCTCTGAAAATACTAATACGCGCTCAAGGACCTGTTTCCATTTCGCCTTTCTACTGATCACATGCTGCATATTGGAGAGAACAGTTTATAGCATCATCAAATTGAAGGGGTGTGGGTGATTATGTGTTGATTTTATATTGAGCTTTCGGCGTTCTCTCAACCCTAAATTTACCAGCGATATGCGAGTTCTAGCCACTAGATAGGTTCATAAATGTTAATAATGATTAATGATTATTTAAGCGCACTATACGCAGGATAAAGTTACCTATATGGGAACATTGGGCTAACAAATTTCAACATTTGTCTGATAGAAGCCGTCCCCCAATCATTTCTGGTATTCCTCATATCAACAGTACTTTCAGGTGATATCATATCAGTATTTCGCAGTAAAAGTATTTAAGTTTAAAATATCATAAACTATAAGGGCAGTGATGACATGGTTTTGCACTTTTGAGCATCAGTGGCAGTTACTCATTTCAGTTTGTATTATTTCCCGAACATGCGAATCCAGCGCACACAGGTAACTGGCATCCCTATCTCTACATACAGAGTTTGACAATTAGGTTTTACATCATATAAGTTCATTGCAGAACTCAATAGGTAACATCGTTTTTCAACCGATCAATGGGGGTCAGTTTGACAACGTCAAAATCGCTTGAAATGTCATCAACAAATACCAGTAGCAGTAGACAATAGAAAACAATGCAAACTTTCTCTAATTTGATCGAAACTAAAGTGCTTCTCGTTTGTATTTAGACAAATTTCGTTAATTTTGACGCCATGTCATCCAGCGAGCGCACATCATCGCCCTGGTCAACGATCATCGCAAATCAATCTGAGCACAAATAATTTTCTTCCACTTTTCTCTGAAGCATAGAATGAGAGAGCGATGATTTTACGGCAAAACCCATTCGCTATGGGAGAATAACGCGTATATCACACACTCTCATAAACGCAAACTGTTCACGCGTTTAGTGTGGTTGGAATTGAGCTGTTCGCATACAAAAAAGCGTAACTGTGTACACTGAGAAACAAAAATATGCATAGTTAGCATAGTTTCTATTCCCGTCTCTTTTCTTCTGCTGTGATTTTTATGCATTTTCATGCATATACTTTTAGTAAGCATTCAATGAGTGGATAGACCGAATATGTCCAATGCATAAAATTTACAGCAGAAGAAACGAGAGGTAGATAGAAAAGTATGCTATCGATGCATAAATAGAATTCTGCGTGTATGAAGACAGAACTTCTTACAAACACCACAGATGTATTCATGTATAGAATGCATCACCTTTTTTGGAGTCTCAGCAAGCAAAACCAACTAATACTTTTACATGCGGGCAGATAATATGGTAACGTGTATTCTCAATCAATTTATTTCATCATGAATCAAGCTGTGTTGGTATAATGCAGTAACTATGCTTGGTCTATAATGCGAAGAAGGCATGATTCTAATTCGGAATATGCACGAAAGGATGTAATGCCTTTTTTGCATTGGGAAATTGTTTTGGGTGTATGAATATAATGTACAAAAGGTGTTATTTATATGCTTCATTGAAAAATATGAAAATAGGGTTGTCTTTCTAACGTTATAGGTAAACGAGTAAATTAAAAAATAGAATAATAAATAAGTTGGAATATTTAATTCAAAAGGCCATATCTCAGTGGTTTGCTGATTGATTCTAATTATATTTTCATTACCTAATAGGTAATCATTTTATCAACAAGTTTGCTTTAGAAGAATATAAAATAGAGTTTTATTATTTTTTTTAGTTTAAACGTTATAGTTAACGTTAGGTAGACAACCCTATTTTCATATTTTTTTTTAGTATAGTTAGCATAATTTTACATGGAATTTATTTATCTGTGACGCTACTAAGTTTTAGCAAAGCAATTGCGATTGAGCTCTAAAATTATTTACGATGAAATTACAACTTTTCCCAGGTCTGATGAGATGCTTTCGAGATTGTGCGGAATGAAAGCAGTATCTGGCAACCATATTTACGACATACGCAGTTGCCGAAGCAGCATTGTTGACATTAAATGATCACAGATAAAAAAGTCCATATAAAATTATGCTAACCATACTGCACATAAAGGAAACGCGACCAATTGTGAAAAATTGTGCGTGTGATTAATTTTACATGGGCCACAAATCGTGTTATAAATAATGTACGTATGTGTTGGTGACCATACTGACAGCAAAAAAATCCCGTGAAGTAATGCCAAAACTTGAACCGACAATCATTGGACTCACCAAAGACACCCCCTTACTGGCTGAGCTAAAGCAACACATAACAATGTGACTGCAAAGTGGCGTAGGGTAAAGTGCCTATTTTCGCCATTCTATGGAGGGTGCCTTCCTAATTCATTAATTACTCGGACTACAATCAATGAAATGCGTACAAATTGGCATCAACAGATTTGCTTCGTTGATATGAACCAAGACAATAACAAAAATGCGCTGAAAACAATAAAATTTACGTGTTTGAGCGCAACGAAAACTCGAATCGAGTGCTCCTATTGTTGCGCTACCATTTGACTCAATGTGTTGCGCAACAATGGCAGACGCGGCTCTAACCAACGGTTTCAAATGGTTAGGGTGATAATAGAAACATGGCAAAAATAGGCTCAACACCCTATATAAGTTTCGTTTTAGCGTGAACGATCTAAGCGCATTGAGCTGCAGTTCATGCAGGTATGTGTTTAACGCAATTAGTTTGTCTTTTGGCTAAAAACCGTTTCGCATGAAATCATGTAAAAATTAGATATTTTGGCTGAAAGTTGAAAATTTCCACAGGAACATACAGATTTGCATGATTTTCAGGGTTCCTTTCACGTGCATGGTATATAGAGTAAATTTATTCGTGACATATAATTACATGAAAGGCTTTTCTGCGATATTATGAATTACGCTTAAGATGATTTTCATATTTTTTTGCTGTGTATATTCCCCTGAACTCAAATTCTTTGAGCGAGTTTCAAATATTTGATGAGAGAGATATTGAATTGAGTGAGTAGTTCACTTACTTTCAGAGAAATATTTGAGCTCTGAAACAAAGGATTGCTATGCTTGCTTAATAGAATCAATATAAAGATTGTGAATCAAATTAAGAGTCGATTGAGTTAAAAAATGAAGAATAAAATCTATCTTTTATATCCACATTGATAAAGCTAGACTATTTGAATCTAAAAATAAATTTGTTAAGCTCGTAAAACATCAGCGATTTTTAATTGATTTTTTACGAAAATGTGAGGAGATCCTTGTCTAAAACTATCGATCTTACTTGACTTGAAAGAGTTTCAGCCACATGAGGTAACTTTATCGACAGTTAATCCATCAAATTGATGACAGATACGGATATTTACACATTGTCAAAATGCAAATGCAAATCGTCGCTGTTGTGCTATCTTGTGACAAACGCCATTTTGGAGTAAACTGAGTTACTACTTGTCTAAAAGCTCTACAAAGTGGCGTTTTCAGCATTTTGATATTCTGCTTGGTTACTGAGATATAGCGAGAAACGTGTTGAGAAATTCTGTGATTTTTGCTTAAAATAACAGCGTCTGGGGATTGGCACAAGTTATCTTGATGTATTAGATGTTTTGCTATGAAAATCTGTCTGAGAAACACAATGGCATAATCATTTTCAAAATAAAAATACACGAATTGTGGGAAAAATGCAAATTAAGTTTTAAACTGGAAATATAGCATATTTGGCAACACTTTAATCAAAAATAACTTTTCTTTTCTAAATTCACTGACTCATTTCCTGCAAAATACATCTAACTGATTGTTTATTGAACAAATTAAGCCAAAGATATGAATAAAAGTTAAAATTTGACAAGCCATACAAATCTTGTCATCAATACACCTATGACACGTGTGAGTGCGACTTTTGTTTACATTTTTAAAACTCTCAATATAGTCAACCGATCTTCGTAATATTTGAAAGATTAATACAGAATATATAGAAGCATCAATTGTCTTCTCTGAATTGTTTCAACCGTTTATAAGTTTCAAGATATTCAATCTCAAACTTTAAAAATCGTTTTTCTCGAAAAGTGATAAATGGCGATTTGTTTTGGGCCGCCCTGGTGTATGCTACTTTGTAACCATCGGAAATGGCCCTTGCTAATACCACGCAACGACAAACTAATTCAATTGCAATTGCAATTGCAATTTACAGAGCTTTAAGCATATGCTCCATTCACTCCAAACAGCTCAATACGAATGGTAATAGAAACAAATCGTAGCGTACCTAAAACTTTTCATCATTTTAGTGTTCGTTTGTTGCATTATATGGACGGCACTGACCGAGATGTACTGGAATATTTCGCCTTTTCCGATTAGTTTTGTAAAGATTTTTCAAATAACATTCTTTTCGTTATTAATGCATGCAATGCGTACTTTAAAACCTAATACTACATATTTTTTGACAAAACAGCGAAGAGCTTTATTAATTTCATGAAGTACAGCAAAAGATATATATGACAAAGGGACTCTATATTAATATGGTTTTCACCCTAGGGATAAATTTCAATTATAGAGCATAGAGCCTTATCCTCACAACATTGGACAAAAACTGGTCCTTGGAATCTAAAATATAAACAAAAGGATCACCATTTGTTCAATTTAATGCGTGACGTCATAATACAGTATACACTAAGACCTGAGAGGAGACATGCGAATAGCAAAAAATCGAAAGGCGATGCAGCCAGGAGATACTGTCAAATGCAGCCAGTCCATTTAACCTTCCGGCAGTCGCGCTAGTGCACTAAGTGCACGCTGCTCTGAAAAACAAGCGAAATCGTCTTGGGCATCAGCGGCTGCTCGTTCAGTGGGTCATATGCGCGACCTCCGGAGGTAGAAAGAGTGGCTCTGCGAGACGAAAGCTAAAATGAACAGAAAAAAACTATTTTAATCCACCTAGTGGTGCAATTGGGCCTTTCCAAGTAGTGTTGAACGTATTTGAATATGTATTACATTATTTGGACATCATACGGTTATCAGTTTATATGGGAATTTGCTGTGTGACCGCACTCTTCAACCGATAACTCCGGAAGCAGAGGTCCGATTAATTAAAAATTCAATAGCGTCTTGTGGGAGCGTTATACCGTTCATTTGAAACTAAGTTTGTGCAAATGGGTTCAGCCATCTCTTAGAAAAGTGAGTGACATTATTTGACACACACATACATACAGACACAGACATTTTGCGATCTCGACGAACTGAATCGAATGGTATATGACACTCGGCCCTCCGGCCCTCGGTTGAAAGGTTGCCTTTTGGAGTGATTGCATAGCCTTTCTTTATATGAGAAATGCAAAAAGAAACCTATCCGCAGGTCCCGCCCCAGAATAGGACCAACTAATGATGTTAGTGGAGCGGGTTTTTTCTGTGCGCAAGAGAAAACCAAAACAAATTTCTTGACAAACCCACTGGAGATTTATTGAACAAATGCCTGACGGAATTCTAATTATTTAGGTTGTTTTTTTTTTCTTTCTGTGATGTTCTGTAAATAAGAGACTTAAATCTCGATGTACCCATTCATTTCCAGATGCACAGCCGTTGGATTCTTTGTGTGTGGTGGTCACATTGGAGCTTTAATGGGTGGTCCAATGTACGCCGCTTTTCCAGTGATCTCTTCGAAAGTTGCAGCAATTATGTCGGCGATGTTTCTCAGCGTTCCTATTTCATCAGCAATTATTCTGAAGGATCCTTGCCTGTTGCTGTGAACAGATCAACAAGCCATCCAAATGCAGCATCTCTCCCGAGCAAATAAATATTAGGTAAAACTCTTGTAAAATAGTTCATGCTTGTAAGTAACAGGGATTGTAAAAAAAATGTTTTTCTAGCTCGTTTGCCATATTTTCCCAATTCTTTTAATAGTTTTACAATATATGTATTGACGGATTTGTTTTATATTATTGCAGATTACTGATATAATAATTGCATAGAGAACCTTGTTCAAACAAATAAGTTTATAATTATCGTTAAAACACTAGCGCCGCCATATCAGCCGATCCCAACTAAAGGTAGAGACATTAGACCATTTTAAAATCTATGTTATCAGCTATCAATACATTCACACTCACTTTCTAAGCGAAATAGCGACAGTAGCGTATCTGATGGTAATTTGTCAACTACCTTTGAACAGCCTTTTTTGTACAGAACGTCTGTTCTCTGTGATAATAGCCACAAATATTGGAGTGCAAGTCCGAAGTAATCGCACTATTGCCTGCCCTAATGGCGCTCAATTTTGTGTGCTTTGTAGTAATGATCCAGTCCATATATGCCCCAATAGAAATGTTGGTCGTTCGTAAGATTTGATTATTCTAGTCAATGAGCATATCTTACAAGAACACGAGTTCTTAATATTCTAAAGGAGAGTCAAATATTCGAAGGTCATTGAATGAGCATTCATCATATTCGCCTGCCAGTGACTTCAACATTCAATGAGGCGACTAATAACGTCAAACGAAGCAACCACCTTTTCATTCAATGCAAGTTCTCATTCGTTTCCGATTGTTGTACGAAACAAGTGCACGGTGTGTTTGGTAGAACAATTTTATTCGAAAAAAATCGGCATTGGTAAAACTTCAGCATGTGATAGAATGGGCTTTTCCCTTTCATTTGAAAGTAAGAATAAAATATTCTTTGTCCTAACCTTTGTCTTCTTGATATGTTGTCTATGCCCTTATCCCATATTATGAGGGAAATCATAAATAAACAGTCTTGTATTACTTTGAGAATTTTTTAAATATATAGTCCAGCCTGATATTTTCTTGTTCGTTTTCTGTTGTGATCCGTGTTCAACGAGCAACGACTCCGGACTTTCTTCTTAAAGGAAGTGATGAAACTTGGTTTTGTTCTTTTTTCTAAGATTATGTGAAGTGTGTTCGATTTGAAAAAAAATTAAATAAGCAAAATTCTGCATCTATAAATTCTGATGAAATGAATCTACCCCAAAAGATGGATCCAAAACTCGAAGAGCTTTTTTTCTTTCAATCATCTTTCTTTTAATGTTGATAAAGACAAACAGGATCTCAACCCAAAATTGCAAATAAAATCCGTCGTTTATTACAATGACTCGAGCTGTCTTCTTTAGTTCATTCAAATATAAAGCTTTGAATTTAAGCCAATTGTATTTTACCAGGCAGGATAGGATCAGGATGAAGGGTCATTCTAGTTTATATTAGCTATCTCCTAGAGCGAGAATAGAAATGAAAAAAGCATGATAAAATCCGTTACTACATTAATCAACATCTTGAAAAGGTATAAGATTATCGAATAAATTTCCTTTCACACCTCCTAGTGTCATTTTCGCCCAAGACCCGGAGGAATCTGAAAATAATTTTTATACTGAGAATGGGACTTTGTATACATTGAAATTTATCTGAATTTACTGTTTATTTAAACCCAACATTTTTTTGTAAGCCCTTGTTTATCGTCTTCTTAATCCATAAGCCCCGCGCACACCTAAAAACTGATCAAATTTTAATAACTTTCTCGGGTTATTTTACATCGATTTATAGCATTCTACGAAGTTGCAGACAATGAGATTGTTCATCAGATTCTCACCGTTAGTATTTTTTGAATGTCTATAGTACCAATTAGTAGCAAAAATGCGTTTTAATTTCATTAAAAACTTAAGTTTTCAATCCAAAAACTTGTTGTTCTAGACCCCCCGAAAGAATATTTTAATTTTACTTTCAAATGAAGGGAAAAGTGCATTCTTTCATATCCCGAAGTTTTACAGATGCCGATTTTTTTTTAATAAAGTTGTTCGACAAAGAAACCGTGAAGAGGGCCGCAATGAAAAAAAATTATAAAAACATGAAAATATCCATGTTTTCGAGATTTTTGATTCACAACTAAACACGTTAGGAATGAAAAAAGCCATACTCAAGTTTCCTATATTAAGAGTCAACGCTATCGCGCCCGCAATTTGGGTACTCTTTTTATTTCAATTACACAGGTTTTAATCTTAGGGTCATTTTACGAGTTAGAAAAATCTATTTTTAGGAAAACCTTATGTGCGGCTTTAGGATTCGAGCCCAGGTGGGCTGCGTACACGGTAATCGATTTAATAATTTCTGCAAGGATCATGATCCGTGGCACCGGTGATAACTCATGTATTTTGAAAAATTTCGGGATCAAAACCTTGCGGTTTATAGTTCTTATGCTTGTTCAACTAAACTGTAAGGTTTCATAATTTGTTCTGAAGCATAAAACAAAAAAAAGCACATTGTTTTGGCTGGCTAGATGATCTGTCTTCCTTAAAGGCTGATGGCGTAAACCTGAAACGAGGCTCGTGAATTAAAGAAACGCAACATCAAATTTTCCAACAGTTAAGAAGATGCCGATAGTGATTCATTGATTTTTAATTAAAGAGACGTGCGGTGGTACCAGTGACAACCCCGCAGTTCAGCTAAACTTCTCATACACAGTGCTGATCGATTGTTCTTTGTTTTTATATTCCGATACATATCGAAACATTTTGAAACAAATTTCAAATACGATCACTCCAATGCTTACAATTAATTTCCTGATGCATTTTAGTACTACCGACTAGTGTCTAATATAAACTTGATACAAGTTCGCCATACCGGCTAGATTTGCATTTATTCCGATTCAGCCATTTATGGGACAAAAATAATTGCATTGGAATCGGTCATATCCCTTGAGCCTAAATTATTACGCGTTCTACCAGATTTTTCCTCTCTTCCGTATTCTTGTTCTATTACAACCGGCTTAAGTAGACTAAGAATTGGTTGGTGTTAAGTCAAACTGGACTATGTCGCAAGACATCAAGAAATAAGAAAATGATAGCACTGGATAAATAATTTCTTCAGCTACATTTGACTTTTGCCAGATTTGAAATATGTAACAATAAACAAGAATTATGGCCAAATCAATATATTGTCACTTAGTCCGGTCTGACTTAATACCGACCAATTGTAATGTGGAAAACCAAACTTTGAAGATTTTTGAATATCTATCTTTGTCTAAAGTCTGATTGGCTTGACCAAGCGCAGATCAATTTTTGTTTTCAATTTTCGTCTCATAGCTTCAATACTATGATAATTTTGAGGTGATTTTCGCAATGTTAATTTTAAACTTGTTTTATTTTAAACAACATTGCGCATTTAATGGTTAACAATACAACGTACACGAACCCCCAGGCTCTTCACATTTTCGGTAAGGCTGATATAATGAAACCATTATTTTCTTCTAGTGGCTAAGGGTGTGAAGGTTACAGATAATAAAAGCAAAATATTCTGGAAATTCAATAATTTCTTGTTGATTCAGTTTCTTTCTAAGATGATAATTTTAATGAAATTTTGCTCCGGTTGCCATTTTACGACAGTATCAGGAATATGTATGTATCTTATACAATCGATAGGTGGCAGGACTTAAAAGGATTTTTATATGGCACCAACATGTTCAAAGGAAAATGCAATTTCAATATGCTTGAAAAATTCATAGACTTGGCATCGCACACTTTTTTGAATTGTTTATCAATTTTGACACGAATAGAAAAAAAGTAACAATAATTGAATAGAGCTCATACATACCAGCTACTACACGAAACTGTAGAAGTTAACTAAGATAATATAGCGAAATGGTTAATTTTGCGTTTTGTGAGGTTTGAGAGTATTTATTATGAAATGAAATGCAATAGCTTCTCAGTTTGAACTATTTTTCTATTGATAATGAGCCGATTATTGATAACTATGCATGTCATTTTATCACATATCCCAAATTTAATCATTCCGCACTTGAATGATATTCAAAAGAATAATAGATTAAGGTGTAACAGTCAACCACTGCATAAAAGTCCCTCCTATAGCGGTTAGTGAAAAATATCTCCAGAAAACATTGTAATTGCGTCGTAGTAGGTTTAAATCCTTTAATATGAAAAACGCGTGTAAGCACATAACGGGTGTTCAATAAAAAAATGAGAATTTTTTCAGTAACAAAAAAAAAATTTCATCGAATTCAGTATTTTGTATTAAAAACATTATTGTTATTCTTTAAAAAAACGTCTATGAATATTGGAGAAGGGGCCCTGGTCAGTCGTACGACGCAACTTAGTCGCGATGCTCTCACAAGAGCGCTGGACGGCACTGACGTCCATCTTCCGGATACAAGTCCGGATCCTGGTGGTCAACTGCTTCGTATCCTTTCCCCTCCAATTATTTTTGTACATTAGGGCAGTAAGGGAGCCGAAAAAATCCTCAATGGGATGGCACGTACGGTATCTTTTTCTGCTCAAGATACTCCAGCGTCTTCTTGGCGTTATGGGACGTAGACGTACTTACCATCCGCATGATGCTTCTTTAAGAATGGCAGAAACATATTCTCAAGACGCGCCTCCTGGTACACTTGTTGAATGATGGCCAGACCGCTCGGTTTGAACCACGGCTTTGAAATCCCTCTGTCCGATGTACAGCATAACTTTTTTCAAGTTTATGCTTAAACTTATATTTTTCTTCGGGGGGTGTGGCCGAATTGTCACTGGAATAGTAGCTGTTATTTGCTGGAATGTGGATCTTCGAGAGCGGAAATTAACTTTCGTCGTCCAGCACGAACGACGTCCCGCGGTAGTTCTTCGTTATCTACCGGCACTGCGATTTCACTATCGCTATCTGCTCGTCCGTATACTCGGGGGACCGAGTCTTCTTCCGACAGATGATGTCCTCCATCTTGAGGGTTCAGTGAATCAAGGTATGGGAGCAGTGATATTTTTGGCCGGCGTCAAGCAAACTCGTTCCGTCCTTGTTGTCAAACAGATTTTTCAACCCTTCCTTCTTCTTCTTCGTCATTATCTTCGGCGGACGGCCGTTACCGACCTTCCGCTCCACGCTCAGGGATGTCAAGATCTGGTAAATTGTACTCACGGGCAGGATTTCGTCTCGAAAGTAGTCTACCGTACGCTTTTTTCCACGATGACCATACGTTTCGTAAAACCGTACAACATGCTCGCGGAGTGCTTGCTGTTTCGTCGCCATCTTCGATTGAACTGACAGCATCCGAACGAAAAGAAACATGTCACCCACTTATAGGGAGTCCAGAGAGTAATTATCTTGGAGAGAAAAAAATTACGCTCTTTACTTTAATTACAGAAAGGTATTGAAATCATTCTAATGTTTTATTGCACACCCGTTAGTTTGACTTATGCAGGCCCATGCGCAGAAAATTGAGAGGGAGGGGGATAGGGGTTGTTGTTTTTTACACGTTTCCTATGAAATAATGGTATAGGAACCCTCAAACTTCGAAGATTTTTTTCCGGGGCTTGTAGGTCTTGTGTATCAATCAATACCGATGCCCGTTTTCGTGTGCTATTTAGCTCTCAACAACTTCACGGAGAGTTCACCGGCGGTGAAATTTCTCTGAACATTTCTTCAAAGACTACTCTTGCAGAGTAAATTTTAGTTAAGAAATTAATAACAGTGATTTAAGACTTTCATGGAGGGGGTTTGAGCCCCCAGAACCAACAATCCACCCCCCCCCCCCTCCCAGCCTTGCACATGGTTCTGGACTCATTGATTGACTTTTTTCTCTACCGGGTTACATTGTAGGATACCAACATGATTAGATAATACCAGGTAAGTGACAGTGCTACGACTGGTTGTTATGGAATCTTGGATAAGTTTCGGTGGTACAGCGCCGAAAAATGCGACGACCTTCGGTGAAGATCGACTCATTTTTCGTTGTAATAGTTGCCGAAACTTATGCCAGATTAGATAATATCTCAACAATGCTGACTCAATGAACTGACATGTGTCGAAGAGGGCAAACTACTTAATCGTATCAGATTCATTACAACATGAAAGAAGCAATACGGGATGAACGGAAATGAGTAACTTGAAGTGAACTTTATACGTGATAGAAATATTGTAAAATAACCAGACGAATTCAATACGTAATTCCAATTCGCATGTTATATGAATAAGACGCCGTCATACTGTCGATATATAGTTTAATAACATGCTTATTGTCATTGTCATTTCTCTATAAGGATAAAAATTAGTTGGAACTGTATTGTGCATAAAGATATAATACTTATAACTTTTGGTAACTTAAGATTGACGTTTCGACTCTGTGTCTTCAGTATAGTTGTTTTGACTGCAACCATAGACATTAAATCCAACAATGAACACTACTTGTGTTAACAAGTAAGCGACTGACCATCGTAGATCGTAGCGAAATCGAAACATGTTCACTATATCACTTCACAAGAAAAATCAATATGCAAAAAATGAATAATGTTTAGAATATTTAGAAAATCGTTAATCCTTACTAAAAGTTACACCTTGTGCACAAAATGGTTTCAACCTCGAAAAGAGACGCCAAAGTGCAACACATTGGCTTGCTAGTCGTTTTCGATTTCGCTATGATTTTATCAGCAATCTGAACTTTTGTGTTTACGGGACATCATCTGTGGCCCACTGTTTAGTTGTGAACGCAAGTAGTGTGCTTTTGGAACTTGGACGTCTCTATTCGCGATCAAGACGGCTGTACCATACTGACGAAACTAAGCTGAATCGATCATCCTAATTTACTAACAATGCATTATTGTCAATATTTCTGTCCGTGTAAGGTCCGCTGTACCAAGTTGAACATCTAATTATTTCGGGAGCACGTCAACATCATATAAGTTTATAAGGGACCTTTATTAGGGGAATAGTACCCATTACATAGCAACCGTTGAAATAGCTAAGAGATTATCGTTGTTTTGTAAATCCATTTGACCAGCTAAACTGTTAGGATCCTTAGGCTATATATTGATAGGAAAATAAAACTGTGTGATTGCCCAAATGGATAATTTCGTTGAACACAAGATGTAAATGCATTATTTTTTAAATTATTTTAGATTTAAGAAAAACTAGCATTAAGAAATAAAACCAACGTAAAATAGAATCATTACCATGTTAAATTTCTAGTTAATTGTTTTTCGATGACGTTTGGGGGGGGAGGGGAGGGGGGGGGGTAGGAGGTGATGCTTCTGGGCGTATCAGAGTCATGGTGTATCAGAGACAGGGTGTATCAGGGTCAGGGTGTATCAGAGACAGGGTGAGAGAATTATTAACTTTCAGTTTCAGGCATCGGGAGATCAACGGCATAGGTTACAGATTCAGACGGCCTTCATCAGGAAGAATAATGTACTGGGGCGCCGGGTTACCCTCCTCGAGTTGGCAGGTATTCCTCCTGTAGTACGACTCAGCTGCAGACCGGCAACACTTCGAGTTGCGTATGTGCTGTATATGTTTGTGCTGTAGGTCCCGTGTTTGTTGAATCATTCGACAGAGATGTCTCGTGTCGCTTTGGAGCCGCATCCAACTATCGTGGGTATACTGTACAGGTAAAAGAGGGCGCTTCTGAGAATGATAAGAAAAATAAAAGAGGCAGTTAAATCTGTATATTGATGTTTTTTTGGGAAGCTGTATAGAGAGGGATTGCGGCTTGCCAGTACATCTCGAATCGGGACATTTGGTGACTTTCTTCGGCCCCGAAGGGGTTGTTGAGATCTGCCAGAACAGTAATCGGCGTTTGCCCACACAATATGTTCGATATCGTGATAACCTTTGACACAAGCGTAAATACCGCTATTTGCGAGCCTAATACGTCGGAGATGAGCGTTTAACGTGTAGTGATTAGACATGAGCCGAGACATCACGCAAATGAAATCCCATATCCATTCCTCTGAACCAAAGTTTTACTGATACCTTCGGGATTATAGAATGTAGCCACCGTCCCAGCTCTCCATTGGTCCATGATGTCTGCCATTCTAGCGTTCTCGCTGAAGCTCCTATATTTTTCCCAATATGGAATATGCAAACCTTAAATGAGGCGGTGAAGTTTTGGATTGAATATACCGAAGCCAGTGGAACCGTTGAGATTTGACCCGTCTGTCTAAATATATTGTTGCAGTTGACTTCTCGAAATTTTCTATGAAAGATGCTTCGGATGACTTGCGGACGTATGTGTTCCGGGGTTCTAAGAATCTCGTCTTTAACCAATTCATGCCCATGTTGTTTGTGGACAACAACGTTTTTAAACAGCTATAACTTTTGATTGCTCACAAAAACAAGTAAGGCTCATTAATGTGATTGTTGTCTTTAATTTGAGTATTAACAGTTACAAGGATCAGCTCTAGAACTGGAGCTATTGCAATTAGTCTGATTGGATTCCGATGGAGCAGTGCTGTCAGGGACAGTTTACGTTGACGACCGAAAATTATTTTTTCATATATCTTCGTTGTGGTGCAATTTTATTGAAAATTGATAAAATTTATCAATTTAAATCGTCGTTGGCTACGTTTTCCACGTAATTGGACTATTGTAATTATTCTAGGAGAATTGCATTGAGCATTACAAGGTAAAAATTGACCAACTTCTAGCACTGCCATGGAAGCACCTATCTTTATGAAAATAGGCTTTTCGTGTTTCTTGACTCCACCGTTTTCAAGGAAAAACAGTTTTGAAACCCTACATGCACTAGAAAAAAGTTGGGCATGATAGGGTTAATGGATGTGTCGAAGATAAATTCTTCCAAGCAATATCCTACGATCAATACACAGATAAAAAATAGATATTGGAAAATGGCACCAAAGCATGAATCACGAGCTGTACGATTTATACAAACATACTGCTGTCGGCAGAGTGATACGCGGGATGTAATCGAGGAGAACGTGTGTGGAGTTTGTGTAAAAAGATTGAAAAGTGACATTCTGGAAACCTGTAATACATTCGATAATGATTCGGATCAAATACCCGGATTGTTCGATTGCTATAAGTATAGTACGGGTTTATAAAAAGGTGATATCTTCTCATATATAACAAATTTGACTTTAACCGTTATGTGTCCGACGGGGTATGTTTTCAAATTATAATCTATGAAATTTCAGTGTTATTCCCACGCAGGAAATTTGTATTTAGTGTCATATTAGAACATCGCCATGCATTTGGGGAAATTTAATTGAAGATGCGGAAGCGTTAATGGATTTTTTACCCCGTAATATGCCGACAACCCGCAAACTAAAATGTTTATGACTATGGCACTTTTAAACAGATTTGGACACATTTGTATGTTTTGAATTCAGGGATTTAGCTATTTTTGGATGAATTCATCTTATTCCCGTGAACTCGGATTCGCTGATAAGGCTACAATCAGTGCGGTAAAATATCAATTTCAAACGAAAATAATCGTTTCAAGTGAAACTTCGAGTCTTTCACTGTAAACATACCACCACTATATCAGTTGAGTTCGACTGCCGTCTTCGTTTGAGTCACTCAAAGTTCACTGTCAATTGAATAACAGGTTCTGGTCATTTGACGTTTTTGCCTGTTTAGTTTCTATTAAACACCAACCTCACATTAGCACGGTCTCAGCTAATGGAAGTGAACCATTCCAATGAACCACTCACAAATGAATATGAAGGAACACTCACTGACATATAAATAACTCCGACCAAGATAATAAATAATATAGGGTAAAAGCTATGATAAGACGAGGCAACTCAAGACGGATACAGGTACGAGCATTTTTTCTCTGTATGAGTGAGGTTGTATTGAAGCTGATAAATCAGGAGGATACGAAAAAGAAAAGAATAAAACAAATGACGTAGTGGGCTTTTCTGCTTAATTTTACAAGTATAAAACAAATTCACTCAAAAATGACAAATGTTCCGAACCTTTCTTTCTCTTCTTCTTGGAGAGTTTTCTTTCCTTTCTTGTGCCCTGCTGAATAATTGTTGACAGATGACTGTATGCAACTAGCGAGGTTGGCAGTGCAGCCAATTTCTTTGTCATATTTAGATATGTTGCTATAATACACATAATAATGACTGTTTTATTATCTCACATTTCGCCAAAATATATCTGGAACTAATCAATCCAACATTTTTATCATATACTACATGTTTCTAGCAAATTTGGCCAGCATAACAGTCTATTCATCAGAATCAAATTTGCCACAAACATTGAAATAGAGATGGACGTACTACCAAAATACAGAAATATACAGAAATCGTATTACTAGTTGCCTTATCTTGTCTTAGGTGTAAACGGGCGAACTCATTAAAGGTCCAAGATGATAGATAACGGAAATCGATGGTTTAAGTCATTTTAAATGAAGGCTTAGTTGGTTGAGTGGTAAGTGTGACAGCCACCCATCCCAGTTAGTCTGGGTGCAATCCCAGCCGAGGTCGCTGAGATTTTTCTGAGGTGCAAAATCTTCCTTCGGAAGGGAAGTAAAGCCGTTGGTTCCCGGTCCATGAGTTGATGAGTCGATATCTAGTTACTACCAAATATCGTCCTCCCGTGATACTTGTGGAATGTGCAGTAGTATTTACGGTCTCTAGCAAAACAAGTATCGGACTAACGTTCCTTCCGCGATCTACGTTCGGGCCAGGCCGGCGCCGGTTTTGATCAATAAACACTTTAAGATTACCAGGAGTTGCACATTGAAAGATGTTTCCCTAATCCCAAGCATAACTATCTACTGATTCCCTGTGCAACTTCAGCTAGTCTAGATCGATAACGGAGTAGCAGCTAGGGGTGGTCGTACAAGGTCAAGCTCAAGCTCAAGTTCGATGGTTAAAGTCATTTTTAAATCAGAGATGAGGGTAACATGGATACCATTTGAAAGGAGGTTAGGCCATTTTGAAATCCAAGATTGCGGCCTATAGTGACCAAGAAACTGTGAAAACAACTATCAATATGGGTATCATTTAAAATAATCATAAAATACCGTAGTTTATAAATTTAGGCCATTTTGAAAACAAAGATGGCGGTTTCGGGTAACCACCACAGTAAAAACCATGATCAATATATATCTATATCACTTTTGCAATGATGGTCACCAGGCATGGGAAAATTCACTCATTCGTTTGATTGCATCTGATAGCCATTCATCCTTGCTTCAGCCGCACACAATCATCATAGTGAGCATGGAGCAACGAACCATGAGAGAATGCGATGAATCCTCTCTCCACCACCATGTTTGTGCACTCTGAACGGTCAGCGAACGCACTATGTAAGTGAGTGGTTAAAAAATACTTGAAACGAACCGAACGTCAGCAAACAGGCAGGACTTCAATTCTGGATGAATCAAAATTCGCTCACTCATCGAATGCATTTGTTGACTCATTCAGAGGGTTCATTGTATGTAATTCCAACAATAAGTATGAGGCGCTGTACATATCGTTTACGCAGAGCTGTAGGAATTAGATTTTTCTTTAAACTTCTTTCTTGTTCGGCTCGGAAGCCTTTTAGTGGATTATAAGCCGGGAAATTACATGAAAATATAGCACAGTTTGAATACTGTGTCTGTGACATATGACATAATAAACGCGATGTTTATATAAACAAATGCATTATACCGCTAAGGAGCGTAATTTCCTCACCCTTCGTAGTAGCAATCGCACAGCTGTTTATTATAGTAAATTAAGAGTAAAAACGAAATTAAAGTTTGTTTTGCTATTGTTAAGATTATATTGATTTGTGGACAGAGCTGCGCTAAATAAATTTAAGTGTTGGATACGTTGTACATAAAAACGTATTGACTCCAAAAATACGTCTGTTGAACTTTTTTTTTTCATAACTAGTTCGTCGTTCATAACTAGTTATCCAACGACGGATATCAATATTTTTGTAATTATCTTTGTTTTTGGAACGAGTTTGACGAGTGGGTTTTGAAATACCGTCATCGGTGATTACTTTACGCCAAAAATAGAACGTTTTGTACATTACACTCAAGAACTACGATCACGCAACTTCAAATTTGAAACTGTTCGATGTTTTACATATGGCACAAGTACCTCCAAAGTCATTGAAAAGAACTTTTGGAAAATCAAGATTGAACGTGAAATCTAAAGAGCTAAAATTGGCGTAAAGTCACTCCCACAAGGGGGCTACTGCAAGCCAAATTTTTTTTTTCACAAGATCATGTTAACTCCTTGATTTATTGTTATGGATTATGCTCGTTATTTATGTGTGAAAGTAAATGAATGTAGTAATCGTAAAAATAAAAGAGTGTGTTTAAAAACTGCGTACCACGCATCCAATAACCTTGTTTTGGAGAGTCGACAAGTCCTACAATGAAAAAAGCAAGCCGAGAAAAAAAGCTTTACATGATATACTTGATATTGATGATATTGAGCCTTAAGAATTAGACCAACTTGTTTTAGTATTTTTCTAAAAGTAGTTTTAATTGTGTTACGGAGTGCAAAGGCTTTTCCAACAGAAACGTTTTAATGGTCAGGTCAGTTCATCCATCTTTTATGACATATCCATTCAAAATATGACGAATTTCGCGCCAACTCGAACAAATGTTGGCAGCTCCCTCTCAGATTTTAATGAAACTTTCTGTACATGAGAAATTTGTAACAAAAAGCCACTTTGCATACTTTGTTTTTCCAAAAATGATCTAGACAAGCTTTTGAGAGGGTCAAACTTTTTTAACCAATTTTTTCAAATGGCTATTGTCTAAAAATGATAAATCCTACAAAAAAATGTTGGAGGAGTTATTTTCGCAAAATTAGTCATTAGTTGGTCACTTTCAAGAAAAAAAAAGTTATTTGAAACAAACTTTTCCTTGTCCAAACCAGAGCTGCAAATTTTTACCAGGTTGTTTTGAACTTGAAGGAAGAACAAATCTCAAATCATGCCCTACTATGTTCAATTCGCAGTTTTTTTCTGTTCATCATTCATTCAAACAGCCGAGCTGCTCAGTCATTTGCCATTCATTTTCGATTTCATTGACCCTGTGAATATCTCTGTACTGGGATATTGACTCGGGTTTTCCAGCAAAAGTACTCTGAGCATACTTCTTACTGTTCATGTAAGCTTGAAAATGCAAAATATGTCAACATTTAACCTGAACTGGCCTCTACAGAGCAGATGACAACTTTGGTTGGTGAATAAAAAAGCATCAATTCGAAATGAAGACGTACGGTTTGGTTATGAAAATCCCATCAACTTGAAAGTGAATGATTAAGGGAGGCTTTGAATTTGAACCATGGTTGGGTTTGATTAAGCTGAAAGTTGGCATTTGAAAATGAAAATTTGCACCACTGGTCCAAACTGATTTTTTTAGTGTATTTTTATCGAAAACTAAACCAATGAAAGTCATAATCATCTCAGAATCCAATAAAACTCAGTTTGTCAAAAGATATTGTCCAATTTAGCAATTAAGGGTGTTTATACGCGATTAAAGAGTTTTTAAACTATATGGGGTTGGCTCGATCGGTAGTTACCGAAGAAGCTGATTTCATTCCAGTAAAGCACATTCAGAATTTCGAATCAAATAAAACAACCGATCGCGGCTCATTGCTTCATTTAAAACTGATTTTGGCTGGTTTGACTAGGATTTATTAGTATTTACAGGTATGTTCCGTTGGGATCATTTTAGATGTTTTGATGCATTTTTTTTTCAAATTTACCCTTTGGTCGTTATAACACCTCGTACACTATTTTTGAACTTTATAACCTTGAATGTCATGTGCGTCATGATATCCAAATCCATTGTTTAATATTGTGGTTGTAGTTGAAAACTGGAAAATCCAACCAGACACAATCGTATTTTCTTTTGTTTTTAGCAATGGAACACACTACTCCCGACGTCGTGAATTAGCATTGAACAAAAGAGAAAAAAATTGTCGCTGATAGGATTTTCCAGTTTTCAACTGTAACGATAATATTTTAACTGCACAGAAGATAGATTAATGAATAGGGGAATCGGGGGCAAGTCCGACACCGTGGGTAAGCCCGACACCCCATAACTTTTCCCAGATATCAAATTTTAAATCATACAATAATAACAGGATATCATTAGTACGATTATTTTGAGTATTTCGAGACACATATATGCCATATAGATTCATCCAACGTCACAAAATAAACAAAATATGCGAAAGCAAAGTTGATGCGCACTTGGATGTTATTTTTAGTTGAAACATTTTAAGGTTTTAACAGCACAAAAGCTTTGAAAATTACCAGTATTTTGCCGCACATTCTAATCTATTCTGCCGGATTGTTGATCAACAGAGCTCCGAAAAATCATAACACGAATCGGATAGCTCACTACAAAAGGGTATGTTACTTATAAGTGAATGAATCTTAGTAACAGGGGATATATTCTTCTTGCAGAACGGATCTTACTTCTTAGATTGGCTTCACAAGCGGTAATAAAGCTAGAAAAGATTAATGGGGAAAACCAAGTGTTGAACATTATTTATTCACACCACACATTCGTATGCTTTTCCTCTTGCTACGCGATGATATTCCAGAAAGCATGCATTTGCATCACACATACTCATATACACATAATTACACTTTATCACACATATACAACACATTTTTAATGAAAAAATTGAACAAAAAGAAAGCTAACAAGGGTGTCGCTCTTGCCACTTCGGGGTGTCGATCTTACCCGCAGCGTTTTTAAAATGTTATTTTTCTCCTTTTGGCAACCAATAATTTTTAATGAATCCAATTTTTTGAAACACTGAAAAAATTATATCTTGTTAAGAACCATCTAAACAAGGATTATGCACAGAATATACAATTTTTGGAGCTGCGTGGTATTTTAGAAAAATGATTGCGCTTAGGGTGTCGGACTTGCCCCCGGTTCCCCTACTGAAATAGTAAAAAGTACTTCAACATGATACAGAAGAAATAAAGTCAGTAACTTGTAGGTCACGCTAGCCGTTAAACGATAAGCTTGCGCATGTAAAAATTAAAAATCCTGCATCATGAGCTATTTTACCTTTGCACTTCTACCCATATATTACCTCTACAAAGGATAGATAACCGATTGAACGATTCAATGATTGGATATGATGATTGAATCAAGATTAGACTCATCGAGTGGCACGCAAACCAAAACAATAATATTCCAATCTGATTCACTCACATCCAAACATCATTCCTAGAAAATATTGAGTGAATGAGAGGCTCTCCGACTTAGAACGAACGGAAGTCAATTGAGTCCCGCTCAGCTGCTATCGCTAATGAGCTTTGCGACAAGCTCAGTGTATACTTCTTGGCGTTTACTTCGTGAGACAAACACAACGGTTGGTAGCATGAGATGTATCAGAAGATGAATACAGATGAATGAATTTCGAATGCATTTTTCCCATACCTGATGGTCACTAGATGACGGAAACTGATGATTGAGGACATTTTGCAATCAATCAATCCAATATGGCGCCTTTTGGTTACCTCAAATCAATAAACCCACCTTCGATATGACCTATTTATAGCATTTATATCGAGCAAAACCTTTTCGAATTCTTTCTGAAAAAGAAAAGATTCTCGTATCTGTAGACTGTGCTCGTAATGTGTTCCTATAGAACCAGTGTGGAAGTGTTTTACCTCTTCACCATGTCATCGGAATTTTACACAGGAAACTATTGGTAGAGGTGCAAAAAATAGCTGAATTACATATTTGATTTTAGCAATAAATTTGACAGCTTCGTACAATTATGATAGCATACTGCGGTTATCATATTTTTTTTTTTTCAAAATTTCTTAAATTCGCAGAGTTCAGACGAAAATAATGAATCTACTAATAACAGCTTATTGAAACTGGTTGCAATGAAAAATGCTATTTGGTAGTACGTTCATCTCTATAATATTTTTGCAAATTTGATTCTGATGAATAGGCTGTTATGCTGGCCAAATTTGCTAAAAACATGTAGTATGTGACAAAAATGTTGGATTGATTAGTACCAGATAAATGTTGGCGAAATGTGTGTCAATAAAACAGTCATTATTATGTGTATTATAGCAACATATCTAAATATGACAACGAAATTGGCTGCACTGCCAACCTCGCTAGCTGCATACACTCATCTGTCATCTGGCACAAGAGAGGCATGATAACCAAAAATACGAAGCCAGTTGTCTCTTTTTGTCTTAGGTTTACCCGGATCTCATTTGACTGGTGCTCACTGGGTAAATTGAAAGCGGATCTTTTCATTTGAGAGGATCAAACGAAGGAGGTTGAATATGAATTGCGACTCATTTGAAAGCAGCGGTGAGTGAAGTGCCATGAACCCAGCTTCAGATCAACAGCAACTGATGCGTTAAATGAATGTGAATGCTGCCGTAGACGACTGATTGACTGCGTTCATTCAGTTTCGATTGAATGAAATGAAATTTTACTGCACTGGCTACAATATGTACAATGGTACATAGGACATGCCGGGTCGAGCCTAACTCCGACCCTGTTATGCTGTTAACATAGGTGCTGAAAGATGACTGGCAACCTGATATATATTCTATAGGCTAGTAGTACAGAGTAACGAACGTGAGTAGACGTATCTGGACAACGGTATATAAAACGGACTATAAAGTATTCCGATCTGTGTATTTCCTCTATCCAAAATCCTACAATTTGGCGACGTAGGATAAACAGTGACATTGAGTGTTGAGCTACAATCTAGCTACAATCTTATCGGCAAGTTTAAAGAGTGAACTGTTGCGTACACAAAATTCGCACAAGGTTCTGTATAAGTTGTCGAAGGCAAAGTAAGTAAAGAAAGCAAATTAATTATAGCAGTTACTGTGCCTAAAATCCATGAAAGTTTGCCTTTTCCCCGTTAGGGGCCATACACTAATTACGTAAGGGCATATGGGGGGAGGGGGAGTTTCAACATATCTTACAAATTCTTATCTGAGGGGGAGGGAGGGTTCGTCCCTTCTTACGTAATATCATAAAACATGCATGAAAAATGAAATCAATAAGAAAAACATTCTTTTCATAACAAAAGAAACTATTTCTTATTTGTGTCATGAACATTTTGTATATCAAACATATTGTACATCATGGTCAAGGAAAGGCGGATTTCGAATTGAAGTGTTTTGCAGAGACAGAATATGGTAGTTAAATTAGTTATGGAATTTTGTTGATTTTTGCCAATGTGAAGAGCGGTTTAATTGTCGATGGTTTTGGAGCAGTTACAGCAATTTCTTAACTCTTGGTGGTACATTGTTCTGATCAAGAACTGGAGTCACAATCTGTCTTACAAGTTAAGAATTGTTGATACCCTTTTAGTTGGAATAAATTCACACCAGAAGAGGTTATAAATTCTTTTGAGTTCTACATCACAAGGAAATAGACTTAAAGAAAGTGGAATATAGCGAAGCCAATTATGTTGACCAAATCAAAGTTGCTGAATATCTACAAAAAATTAATCTGAAATTTCTACTGGGCGAGATTAGTATGCAAATAAAATTACTGCCGATGATTATAGTTAAATTTTGTCTAGAATTCTATCTAGAATTTCTATCAGTATCGTTTTCGCTATAATTTAATGAACAATATTATTTTTTAATTACACAAATCATGATAAGATCTTATGTAGGGGGGAGGGGGAGTTCACCAAAATCTTACGAGCTCTTATCTGGGGGGAGGGGGAGTTTAAAAAGTTCTGAAAAGCCTTACGTAATTAGTGTACGTTCCCTTAACAACAGTGACAACGAAACATGACGGTGCAAGCAAAAGTTATAGAGAGTAGGCTCATGTATTCGTTGAAGAAAGATTATTCCTATTGGAAACAGTGGCTGTAAGAAAAAAATCGCACCATACACGCATACTCCAACGGAAGCTCTATTGAGACGGGTTTCGTAGCAAAGCTCAACGAGTGGTAGAAAGTGAAAAAATGTTTGGTGGGTGTGTGTGTGTTTTGATTGTAAGTCGATGGATTGTATAGAAGCACGAGAGAGAAAAGTACGTTTGGAAAAAAAATCGAATCAGGTACGCTACGAGTGGTAAGAGTGAGTATACTAAAGCCGTTGCATGTGTCTGTTTCATAATGGAAATATGTAAAACCTACAAATTGGTTGATTGTGGCTATGGTACCAGATCCACATACATACGAAAGAAATCAATGATGAAAAGGTTGTGAAAATGGTTGTGTACCAAAGTATAGAGAATGGGTTGTGTACCGGAGAAGAGAAAAATTCGGGTTATGTACCCAGGTAACGGAAACGCTAAAAAGATTTGGGCTTTGATTGTAGTTGTAATTTAAATTACGAACGGAGTTTTGTACCCATCGATGCAGAAGTGTAAGGTTGTGTACCGATAGCTAATGAATCGTATTGGTGTTAATATGATTAAGGGGCCGTACACTAATTACGTAAGGCTTTTTTAGAGCTTTTCAACCTCCCCCTCCCTCCCAGATAAGAGTTCGTAAGATTTTGGTGAACTCCCCCTCCCCCTACATAAGATTTTATCATGATTATCGTAATCAAAAAATCGAATTGTCAATTCATCAAATAATAAGATAGCGAAAATGATATGTATAGAATTATTACAAGAAAACTCATGAAAAAATTTAACTGTAATCATCTGCAAAATTTTAATTGCATGCCAATCTCGCTTAGTAGAAAGAATAACTGTTGTCAGATATTCAGTAACTCCAATTTGGTCCACATGATCTGCTTTGTTATATTCCAGTTTATTTGTTAGAGACGAACCACTGCGACCAGTATTTAGATCTATGTGCTATATTCCACTTCCTTTGAATCTATTTTCTTGTGATGTAGAATTTTTTAAAAAGTTTATAACCTCTTCTGGCATGAATTTATTCTGAGTTCCAGCTGTGACGCTTATCGTACGCAGAGCTCCGAGTTAACCATCTTCGAATTTTCTTGAATTAAAACACAGTTCACGCTCTGGAAATATTCGACATTCAAGATCTTTAACAATCGCATGTTAGAATATTTTTCAGATACCTTGCGGATTTGAATCGAACGTTTGAAAAGGACAAAGTCGGTCTAACAACACGAAGGGTACCAACACTTCTTAACTTGCAAGGCATATTGTGACTCCAGTTCCCGAACAGAACAATGTACTACCAAGAGCCAAAAAATTACTCATATTGTTTGATATACAAGGATTATATGGTACAAATGAAAATAGTTCCTTTTTCTTATTAAAAAGAATATTTTTCTTATGGATTTAATTTTTAAAACCTTTTTTTATGATATTACGTAAGAAAGGACAAACCCTCCCTCCCCATCAGATAAGAATTTGTAAGATATTTTGAAACTCCCCTTCCCCCCATATGCCCTTACGTAATTAGTGTATGGCCCCTTAGCCATTAGGTTATGAATTAGGGTTATGTACCCACTATGACGTTATGAATTAGAGTTATGTGCCCACGAAGGAACTTATATTCCTAACTAAGTTGTGTGTGGAAACTTATTGCGAGCTACAAATATAGTAATTGATAAATTAAAGTTGAGACCAGTTGAAGCCATTCAGGCAGCAGCCTTTTCTCTTATTTAGCTTGTTTAAAAACCAGAAATGAGACAAGCGCTGAAGACCGATCAAACTGGCGGTATTATTCCAGGTTGAGGTTCAAATTTAGCGGCGGATAGAATCGACAATAGAAAGTAAGCTCATCTGATTATATTATTTATCATGCAGAATACGATATACGTTACCTAAGGTATGGGGAAAATGCAAATAAAATGGAGTAATATTAACAAAAGGCACATATGCATACTATTGACTTTCTACAATATAAGTTGGATAATTTCGTGCATCGATTGGTGTTTATTTTACTTTTTTTAACAGCATGAGTGGTTCTAGCCGAATAAAACCATTTGATGTTACTGGGGAAGCAAGTCGTTTACCAACCGAATGGGAGACTTGGAAGTATGATCTTGAATCGTTTTTCGTAGCTCAACGGATCGAGACTCAATACGAGAAGCGTGCATAGTTGGCATACCTTGGAGGACCTAGTCTTCAAGAACTTTTGAGACATCTTCCGGGTGTGGACCAAGTACCCCATATAACAGTAGACCCTCCATATTACGACGTAGCAATCAAATGCCTAAATGACTACTTTGAACCATTGCGTCGCAAGACATTCGAGCGTCATTTATTTCACCAGTAGTTAAAACACCGGCGAACGATTCACTGATTTCGTGATGCGCCTTCGAAACCAGATGGCAAGATGTAGCTATGACCTGACAGTTATCGATGAACTTATCGCTGACCGTATTATCCAAGGCTGCAGCTCTGAAGAATTGCGTGTATACTTATTACAGAAAGACAGATCATTGGAAGAGATTATTGCTCTGGGAACAAGCATGGCAGAGTCATTTCAGCAATCTAGAGACTTGAGCAAGCAATCGATGGTCAAGAAGGATTATCAAGAAGTAAACACGATTCGTCGAGCACATTTTCAACGAGTTCCGGACGATTCACGGAGCATGCGACCACAGTATCAGCGAGGCGCACAACTACGATTTCGAGGACAGTCGAACGATAAATTTAATTGTTACAGCTGCGGCAAACGAGGTCACATTCAAGGGAGCAACAATTGCCCTGCAAAAGCGACTAAGTGTGCTAAGTGTGGAACTGTTGGTCATTGGGCAAAACGTTGCTACAAACGAGGCCCAACAGTTAGTCGTGGACACGAGGGTTCGACTGAAGAGCCAAAACCGAAACGTATTAGAGCAGTAATGGAAGAATTGGAAAAAGATCAGTCAGGTTATATTTTTTATGCTATGGCCCGGAATATCTTTGTTTTCAACGTGGGTGAAGTCGACGTTCCGATGACTATTGACTCGGGTGCGGATGTAAATATCATCAGCCAAGACGTGTGGAACGAATTGAAAGATGCAGGAGTGAAAGTGCATAATATGAACAAGATGATTGATAGGAATCTGATTGCGTATGCGTCAGCAGAACCAATGGAAATTTCTGGAATGTTTGAAGCCGAAATCTCTGCCGGAGGGAACAAAGATGTTGCTAGCTTCTATGTTGTCAAAAACGGTCAGCAATGCTTGCTAGGGGACAGAACAGCAAAAAAAAACTGAAGGTTCTTAAAATGGGATTTAATGTTGGAAGGATTGAGGCGAATGACCAAAAAGTTAATCCGTTTCCTATGTTTCGGAAGGTGGTTGTGGAAATTCCAATAAACGCCAATGTACAGCCAGTACAGAAACCTTATAGAAGACCAGCTATAGCGCTGGAGCAGAAGATCGAGGAGAAATTGCATTCGCTTCTTAAGCAGGATATTATCGAGCGTGTAAACGGTCCCTCTCCTTGGGTCTCTCCAATGGTATCGGTGACGAAAGATTCGGGAGAAATACGACTTGGCATCGGTATGCGACAGGCAAATAAGGCTGTTTTGCGTGAGACTCACCCATTACCCCTGGTGGATGAATTGCTGAGCTCGCTGAAGACCCATAATTCCTTTTATCACAAAACATGGTCTATTCAGGTAGATGAATTATGAGAAACCGTTTATTACAAATAAAATACATTACTTTTTGCTTATAACTAAATATAGGTTTTTATTTTCTCGTTTCACCATTTTCAACATAAAATTAAATTAATAGGTACAAGCGTTTAATGTTCGGGATAAGCTGTGCACCGGAGGTATCCCAGAAGGTTATGGAATCTGTTGTTGCTGGATTATCCGGCCTTATTGTGTACCTCGATGACGTGGTTGTACATGGAAAAACCCAGAATGAACACGACGAGCGATTGAATGATGTATTGCAAAGGTTATCCGAGTATGGAGTGCTTTTGAACGATAAGAAGTGTCTTTATAATGTCCAGTCGTTAGAGTTTCTTGGACACGAACTTTCTGTAGATGGAGTTAGGCCTACTGAAAGTAGAATTGATGCAGTTCAGCGGTTTAGAGAGCCACAAAATAGTTTGGATCTGCGAAGTTTTCTAGGGTTAGTCTGCTACGTGGGGCGATTTATTCCTGACCTTGCTACTAGAACAGATTCGTTGAAACAACTGCTTCGCTCTGGAGTTCAATTTAGGTGGAAAAGAGAAAACAGACTTCGAAAGACTGAAGGCTATCTGCAATATCGAAAACCTTGGATTTTTCAATCCACTTGATCGTACTAAACTAATCGTGGATGCCAGTCCAACTGGTCTTGGGGCGGTTTTACTCCAGGAAGACGTACGCAGGAGAACCAGGGTTATAGCTTACGCCAGTAAATCCTTAACGGATATCGAAAAGAAATACTTCCAGACGGAACGGGAAGCTCTATCTCTTGTATGGAGCGTGGAAAAGTTTAAACTTTATCTTCAAGGAACTAAATTTACCTTATTGACAGATTGCAATGCTTTGCAGTTCTTGTTCAACCCGAGATCACGACCATGTGCGCGTATACAACGTTGGGTTCTTAAATTACAAGCGTACAACTACGTCATCGAGCGTATACCAGGCACAGCAAATATTGCAGATGCTCTCTCACAACTAGCTGTGAAACCAGCAGAACAATTCGACGCTAACACTGAAGAGTATATTCAAAGCGTTGTTGAACAAGGTGTGCCAGGAGCGTTGACGGTTAACGAAATCGCTGAGAAAACTGAGAGTGATGATACCATTCAAGCAGTTATTAAGGCTCTCGATTCAGGATCAACTGAGGATTTACCAAAGGAATATAAACCATACGCTACGGAATTATGCCAAGTAGATGGAATACTCCTAAGAGGAAATCGTTTGATTATTCCCTCATCTCTAAGAGACCATGTGATTGAACTTGCTCATGAAGCTCATCCAGGTATCGGGGCAATGAAACGCCGTCTCCGTCAAAAAGGGTGGTGGCCTTTAATAGACAAAGCAGCTGAGGGATGTGTGAGGCGATGTAAACAGTGCACATTAGTGTCAACACTGGGGGCTCCCGAGCCTATGATAAGATCAAAGATGCCTACAAAACCTTGGACAGATATAGCTGTAGATTTTATGGGACCCTTGCCATCGGGACACAACCTTCTGGTTATCATAGATTATTTTAGTAGATTCACCGAAGCAGTGGTGATGAAACAAATTACTGCTAAACAAACTATTCAGGCACTACACGAGACTTTTTGTCGGTTTGGTATACCGGAAACAATGAAGTCAGATAACGGGCCTCAATTTATAAGCGAGGAGTTATCACACGGTATCCAACTTAGACGAACGACACCGTATTGATGATGATGATGATATGTTACTGCCACCTATTGTAGCAGGAGCACCCTCCATAGCACTGGGTAGTCCTTACACTTCAACTTGATCAAGTATTACCCACTTATTATAATCAGCATGTCATTGTACGAAGGGCCAAAAAGGAGTTGGGCGACCGGTAAGCAATTTCGCTTGCACGTATCATGGGGATGTTCAAGAATCTCCTTCCAATAACAAGATCATATGAATAAGTCGCAATGCAAGCCGTTGATGTGAAAGGTAACCCCAATAGGTGGGGAGAAGAGCCCGCCCAATGTCCACGAAATGTTAGTAACAGGGAGCTAGCGACTCTACTCCCCCTGTCCAAATCGCTTCGATCAGGTGCCCTGATGGTCCCTCCCAATCCCCTTTCGTTATATGAAATTTATTACATATTATGTGGAGTAATTTGATGTAATTGATCATTTACCTTTATCCATATATAGCAGATACCATGTGGCTGTAATAAATAAATTTCTCCATGTTCAGTCGACGTCATCTTTGGTGCTGAGCACAGTATTGTTTCCTATATTTTGAAACAAAAAGAGGAAAAGAAAAAGAAAGAAAAAAAAGAGAATACGGAGGAATCACTTCGAAATGGGCAAGAAGAAAAACAATTCCTTAAGTTTTCTTATGGTGCTGAAAATGCTACAATATACCTGTAATCTGCACTGGGCATGATAATTTTACTCACCAAATTATACATGGTGTTTTTATTAGACGAACGACACCGTATTGGCCACAAACCAATGGTTAGGTGGAACGGGCAAACAAGACGATACTCAAAAACCTTAAAATAAGTCAAGATTCAAGTAGGTTGGACTGGACTTGGGAATTACGAACATTTCTCTTGATGTACAACTCTACTCCTCACGCTACAACTGGTGTGGCACCGTCTTTTCTCATGTTTGGACGAATCTTACGAGACAAGCTTCCGAGTATTGAAAACCGGAAAATTCGCATAGATGAAGAGGAAATTCGTGATAGGGATTGGGCGAAGAAATTACACGATGCAAAATACAGCGATACTCGCCGGAATGCAAAACCAACTGAACTGAAAGAAGGAGAAATAGTGGTCGTTAAACAAGCAAATAAAACAAATAAACTGTCAACAACATTTGCACCAGAGGAATTTTAAACTATTAAGCTCACTGGTTCGGACGCAAAACTGAGATCAAATGATTCGCAGCGGGTAATCCATCGAAACACTCATTTGAAATCCTTAAGAAAGTGTGCGACAGTGGAGGCAACTAGTGCCGTGGTATCAGAATCGGAGGAGACACCATCACAAGCTGGAATCAGAGGTTTTCAAAATGTATCTGTCCGAGAAGGTTCGATTGATCGCCCGACTTATTTGATGGATTACCAAGTGTAAACTAAAGTCTATTGTGTATGGGAGGGGTGCCTGGTCGAGCCTAACTCCGACCCTGTTATGCTGTTAACATAGGTGCTGAAAGATGACTGGCAACCTGATATATATTCTATAGGCTAGTAGTACAGAGTAACGAACGTGAGTAGACGTATCTGGACAACGGTGAATAAAATGGACTATAAAGTATTCCGATCTGTGTATTTCCTCTATCCAAAATCCTACAGGACACCTTGGGGTTAATATGCAAATTCGACTCATCCGTTGATGCATTGCTCGCCAACCGTGATTTGAGATCATATTCCATCAATATAGTAACTTATAGTAATACAATACAGAAAGATGTTTAAAATGGTGGTTGTCGTCATTTCAAAACTGGGATGGGAAAGACGGATACCTGGCAGGGGTAAGATGGACATTTTCCTACCCTACTGTGTCCCTCATACCCAACATCAGCGTTAAAAATAATCGAAGCTCTTTTTTGACGGTTGAAAATGAACCTGTTGCGACTCGCGGTGAATAGAAAAAATATTCATTCAACTATCCATCTTATTTATTCAGTTGAATATCGTACAATATATGCATTACACTAATCATCTAGGAAAATGTTTTAAAGGCCGATAAAGCATATGAAACAACTAGGTATCATCATCGCTTACATTATGCCAGGGTCTACTTTGATGAGTTTGATTCGTTGCTGCACGGTCGCTTCGCGTAATAATCGAAGCCGAATGGAAATCTGCATGGATGAATAGGCGGTTTGTTCGTTTGACGTTTTCAGCTGCGTCACTGAATATTGAAAATGAATGCGAATGATTAATTTTCATTCAATGAATTTGAATATTTTTATTGCGAATAATTTTGTCACACGAAAATATGTTCACACCGCATCTACCATAGTTTGGTTGTTGAGTTGGCTAACAAAAACAACATTCAATTAGAGCACTCTAGTTAGAGTGTGGCCAAAAGGCCATGACGTATCCAAACGAACATGGAATTTGACGTATACACAATAGAAATACGTCAAATTTCATGTTCGTTTGGCCAAACGAACATGAAATTTGACGTATTTCTATTGTGTATACGTCAAATTCCATATTCGTTTGGATACGTCATGGCCTCTTGGCCACATTCTAACTAGAGTGCTCTACATTCAATGCCCTCTCTAGGATTGTGCATAAGATGTTTGGTTTGATTATTTGCTGTCCCCCGTGCAGTTCAACGTGAGAATATTTATTTTGCTGCTTTCAAAATGTGTTTCTGGAAGCGCAAAGTATCCATCTTACCCACAGTGTCCGTTTGATTACTGCTTGTAAACATTTCCCTATGTATAAATCCGCTGTCGGATTTTAAAGATTGGGTGGAATTGCATGCGAGATTTCTTGCAAATCTTATATTGTATGCATATTAGTTAGGTTCGAAGCGACATCTGGTACCATATAGTTAATGTTAACTGGTTAGTTGTGTTCATGTCTTAGGTATTCATGACTGTTTTATGGCTAAGGTAAATGCAGATGAAGCAGAACACGATGTGTTACGTCGTGTTACTTTCCCAGCCCCTACTCTACCGCAATAACATTTGCTACGCACTTTATTTACTTGGTTAATCAAACTTTTCAATAGATTTGTGAACAGCTGATCGGCAAAAGTAAACAAAAAGCGCAGCAAATGTCATTCCCGTTGAACTGCTCGAAAAGCAACGTTTTGCAACATAGCGTGTTCTGCTTCATAGGTATGCTATGTTACTGAACCATGTTTTCCAATTGGAAACTTCTAACATTGCATTAATTGCATAAGTGATTATATTAGGTACGTGTTCATAAACAATGCAATGCAAAAAATTTGTAGAACATTTTTGAGCTGGTGTTACAAATGTCGCATAATTTCGTCTTTTAACCCAAGAACGTTGCACTTGTATTTTCTAGGGGTACAAACGTACCCCAAGCGTTTGATCGCAATTTTCACAGGTAAAAATGCAACACGGTGTCTTTGTCGAACAACTTTATTAAAAAAATCGGCATCTGTAAGCCTTCGGGATATGAAATAATGAACTTTTCCCTTTCATTTGAAAGTAAAATTAAAATATTCTGTCGGGGGGTCTAGAACAACTTTTTATTTTAAAGTTTTTTGATTGAAAACTTAAGCACAGAGAACAGACATCCATGATCGAACAAAAATATTTAAAAAACGCGTGTAAACATTTGAATTAATATACGAAAAACACTAGCGCCACCACACCAACCTATCCCAACTATCCGTCAAATCGATTCCGGAACCGGTTCGAAATTCTGGATGGATTCAGCATGGAATCTAGTTCAAAGAAAACAACCGATTCCGACTCTATCGGTTGACGCATTTGAGCTGGAATTCATGCTGGAAGTCCGAATCGGTTCCGGACTAGTTTGACTGGGTAGAGGAATAACCGCTGTCGATTCTGTCGCAGTCAGCCACAAAAAAACATGACGACAGTAGCACACCTGGTTTAGATATCCAAACTACCTTCGAAATCGTTAGAGATTTTACACAAGTTGAATGCTGAAGATGGACGTCTGTTCTCTGTGACTTAAGTTTATTAATGAAATTAATTCGCATTTTTGCTACTAATTGGTACTATAGACATTAAAAAAATACTAAAAGTGAGAATCTGATGAACAATCCCATTATCTATAACTTCGTAGAAAGCTATAAATCGATATAAAATCACCCGAGAAAGTTATTAAAATTTTATCAGTTTTAAGGTGTGCGCGGGGACTATGGATTAAGAAGTCGATTAACAAGAACTTACAAAAAAATGTTGGGTTTAAATGAACAGTAAATTCCGTAAATTTCAATGTATACAAAATCCTATTCTCAGTAGAAAAAAATTTATTTTCAGATTTCTCCGGGTCTTGGGCAAAAATGACACTTTATGAACAAGGAGGTGTGGTAAGGTGTTGACCAAATTTATTCGATAATCTTATACCTTTTCAAGATGTTGATTAATGTAGTAGCGGATTTTATCATGCCTTTTTATTACTATTCTCGCTCTAGGGGATAGCTAATGTAAACTAGAATAACCCTTCTTCCTTCTTCAAGAAAAAATAGATTTGAAACCCTACATGCACTAGAAAAAAGTTGGGCATGAAAGGGTTAATATAAGATAAGAGCAAAGACAACGTATCAAGAAGACAGAGTTGCCAGTTCAGTTCAGAAACTGGAGACATTAACAGCAACACGTCTTTCGGGCAAAGGTGCTACTTTCTACATCTACTTTTATATTGAGATCGCTATCTTCGTGCAATAGACAAAACCTTTATTTCGCATTTACTATTGCGATTTCTGTTCAATGTACAGCTATTCCCAAAAGTTTACAAACTTGAACATAAATCCCATCGAATTATTTTCCTATCCTTCATGAAACTGTCAATCAGGATTCTCAATCGAAATCAAATCAAATGACTAAATATCTAATCGAGTTTGATCAAATATAGAGTTAAAATTTAGGCCAAATTTATTCCACAAGATGCTAACGAGCAAAAGGTTGATTCAAGATTACATCAAGCATACTCCAGAATGAGTGAATAAAAAAAAGAAGAAACAAATATATCTGTGACAGAAAAAATTGTTTCATTTTGCTGCAGCACCTTTCAAAAGAGTCTTAATTTCGTTCAAATTTTATCTGCTCTTCTCTATATCTGAATATTTGAATGTCTAAAGTACAACCTAGGGGCCAAAATGGGAACCAGTTTCTTCAAAAAAAAACCTAAGTTTTCAAACAAAAAATCTTCAAAGAGTCGGTCGGCGGTTCGTTGCTATCGAGAAACGAGTAGTTTTGTTCCATGATACGCAAGCTCAGGAGAAAAAAGATGGGTGGGTAATGTCTTGGACATAACCGGAGTGTCGTGACTACTCGTTTGACTTGTAATTCAAATCGAATGATACTCAATGAAATATGTGGAAATGTTTCAAGTTATTCTTTATAATAATTATGGTGGTTCTGAAAAGAAACGTTGTTGTTGGCGTCTGCTCGCTGAGACATTCATTCATAAAATGAACAAATTTCATATTTTCTTGCTTTGAAATATCAATGTTAAAATCTCTCGAAACAACCATCGGAATCTTTTTCCTGGCGTACAGAAATGAACACGCTTAGCGAAAAACTAGGCGCGGTTAATGTCCGGGACATAACCACGATCATCATATTCTTAAAATTCTGCTTTTATCTATTTCAAATGGCTAAATTTTACGCATTAAGTTCGATTCACCGAGCTCAGCGAAATTTTCCTGGGAATCCCGTTCGTTAGTATATTCAGCAAAACAATTTTATTACCGAGTTCTCCGCATTGAATACCAGTCAATAATTTCATATAATGATTTCAACAAGCAGACAATGTACATGTATGACAGATGGGAGTGTTCTGAAGTGTTTTAGTGGAGGTAACAACATAAAATCGTGTATTGGACATTTTACAATGATTCTCTTTAACCCCGCAAAACCACGGGGTTGGCAGCAGAGGGTTAAGTTGTTTGGAAGAGATGACAGTTAATATATGATAACTAAAAATATAAAATTGTTCTATAAATTGCAAAGTTATTGCCGCGTTGACCTGAAAATTTGTCATTTCATTCATATAGGAACAATCATTGAAATTATGTCAATTTATGCTTTGCAAGATTTGAAATAACTTCGAAGTGTGGTCACGACACCCCTGTTATGTCATATACATTACCAACCCATCTTTTTCCATTTTTCATTCGTCCTAATAAGGACGGTTTGTAGATAACTATGGTGATACAAGACGAGAATCTTTTGAAACGATTCAAACCTTGACGACGATTGTTTTTACTGCGTACATACATATGATCTTTCCCCTTTCACAGCTTACACCGAATGAGCACGCTTGGCATCAAGGCGTTCCTATTTATAAATTTTTCGATGCAGATGAAAGGCCCTCCTTTTGTGCAATGAATGAAAATATTTTCATCATTCGTTTTGGTGTAGCATTCGCTTAGTGGCAGAGTTGCCACATTCACTAATTTTCTTGGATGGATTTGCAAAAACTTTCGGGTTTGTAGATTAGAAAAACATTTTCTTGTGATTCACTGGTAAAAGTACAGAATTAACATGCGCAAACGTAATACTAGTTAACAAAAGAAACATTCTAATTAAATTCTTTTTCCATTTTGCATTCGCCCTAATAAGGACGGTTTGTAGATAACTATGTTGATACAAGACGAGAATCTTTTGAAACAATTCAAACCTTGCCGTCGATTGTTTTTACTGTACATACATATGATCTTTCCTTTCCGTCCGGCTTCTAATGGCATAACCAAAACTAATATGCCGGCTTTCCCCCACCAACTGCTCTCGTCAAGCAACCCAATACGAATAGTCATAGGAACTAACATGTAGTGGACCTATATATAAACTTTTCATTATTTTATTGTTCGGTTGCTGCACTATATTGACGGCTCTGTACGGGATGGGCTGAAAATTTTCACTTTTCCGAGGCGTTTTCGAAAGATTTTTCAAAACACTATTTTTCCGTTGATAATGAATGTCCTACATATTGCAAAATTTAATGCAACATTGGTACAAATATTTTCGACAAAATGCCGAAGAAATTGATTAAATCCATTCAGTACAACAAAAGATATAAGCGTTCAAAATCTTACATCATTTTTCTTCCGAAATTTTGAAAAGGGGCCCCTATATTGAAAGGTAAGTCGTTAGTCACGACAAAAGTTGTTCTGGAGCCCTTGACAGCATATTTTAATTTTACTTTCAAATGAAAGTGAAAAGCTCATTCTATCACATGCTGAAGTTTTAGCGATGCCGATTTTTTTCGAATAAAATTGTTCTACCAAACAAAAGAAATGTATAATACATCATTTTCTTAGTTTTTCTATTGCGAAAACAGCTGTGTAAGTGGAAGTACGAAATTTATTCAATCAATGATACATAAATTGGTTTGAACAAAAAAAAGTGAAAAAATCCCTTTTTTTACAAAAATCGATTTGAAAAAAATGATTCTAAAAGTTGAAAGAATGGTCTAGAAACGATATAAAATGGAATTTCTATATTTTTGAAAAAGTGCAATTATTTGGAAGAGTGAAAGTTTGAAAATCGGGTTTTGGAAAATACCACGAAATGGGGTGGTCATCACACGGCTCCAAAGAAGTGGGGTACATTTGTACCCCAGTGCAACGTTCTAGGGTTCAAGATGTTTCGTATTTTAAGGACTGCATGGCTCTACAGCGGGACAAAATTTCTAGATATAAATAGAGAACTCGTCGTTGTTGTGCTATCTTATGACAAACGCCATTTTGCGGTAAACTGATGGCGTTTGCTGTAATTACCGAGCAATCACCCTGCTGAACGCCGCCTACAAGGTACTCTCCCAAATACTATGCCGTCGACTATCACCAATTGCAAGAGAGTTCGTGGGGCAGTACCAGGCGGGTTTCATGAGCGAACGATCTACCACGGACCAGGTGTTCGCTCTTCGTCAAGTACTGCAGAAATGCCGCGAGTACAATGTGCCCACACATCATTTGTTCATCGACTTCAAAGCCGCATACGACACTATCGATCGAGATCAGCTATGGCAGATTATGCACGAGTACGGATTCCCGGACAAACTGACGCGATTAGTGAAGGCGACGATGGATCGGGTGATGTGCGTAGTACGTGTCTCAGGGACGCTCTCGAGTCCCTTCGAATCACGCAGAGGGTTACGGCAAGGTGATGGTCTCTCGTGTCTGTTATTCAACATCGCGCTGGAAGGTGTAATAAGAAGAGCAGGGATCGACACGAGTGGTACGATTTTCACAAAGTCCGTTCAGCTACTTGGCTTCGCCGATGACGTTGATATTATTGCACGAAACTTTGAGAAGATGGAGGAAGCCTACATCAGACTGAAAAGAGAAGCCAAGCGCGTCGGACTTGCCATCAACACGTCGAAGACAAAGTACATGATAGGAAGAGGTTCACGAGAAGAGAATGAGAACCGCCCGCTTCGAGTTTGCATCGGTGGCGACGAAATCGAGGTGGTTGAAGAGTTCGTGTACTTGGGCTCACTGGTGACTGCCGACAATGATACCAGCAGAGAGATTCGTAGACGCATCGTGGCAGGAAATCGTGCTTACTTTGGCCTCCGCAAGACACTTCGGTCGAACAGAATTCGCCGTCGCACGAAGTTGACCATCTACAAGACGCTGATTAGACCGGTAGTTCTCTACGGGCACGAGACCTGGACCATGCTCGTGGAGGACCAACGCGCACTTGGTGTCTTCGAACGGAAAGTGCTGCGTACCATCTACGGTGGAGTGCAGATGGAAGACGGCACATGGAGACGGCGAATGAACCATGAGCTGCATCAGCTGTTGGGGGAGCCGCCCATCTGTCATACCGCGAAAATCGGACGACTACGGTGGGCCGGGCACGTAGCCAGAATGTCGGACAATAGCCCGGTGAAAACGGTTCTCAATTGCAATCCGACCGGTACAAGAAGACGTGGCGCGCAGCGAGCACGATGGATCGACCAGGTGGAAGACGATTTGCGACGAAGACAACCCTTCGCAGACTGCGTGGCTGGCGACGCGCGGCCATGGACCGAGTGGAATGGAGGAATCTTTTGTATACGGCACAGGCCACTTCGGCCTTAATCTGTTAATAAATAAATAAATGATGGCGTTTTTGCTTGAACCCGAAACTGAGTCAGGTTCTAACCCAAACCGCTGTCAGTTCATACATTTTGACAGCAATTGGGTTTAGAAACTGACTCAGTTTCGCTTCAAGCAAAAACGACATGATTTAGATATGCCACATTACTTGTCAGAAAATTTCTACAAGGTGGCATTTTCAGAATTTTGAAATTTTGCTTGGTCGCTGATATATAGCGAGAAAGATGCTGAGAAATTGTGAGTTTTTTGTTTAAAATCATTGTGTCTTGGGATTGGCAAAAGTTATCTTGAAGTTTGAGATGATTTTCGGTTTAAGACAATTTCCTTTCAAAATGCATCTCATCGATTGTTTATAGACCAAATTTAGCCGAAGATATGAATAAAAGTAATACTTGATGCTTTATTTGTTTTAAAAATGTCCCATGTACAATTATGACACGACATACAAATTTTGTCATCAACACACACATATGACACGTGTGAGTGACATTTTTGACAATAACTCTCAATATATCGATCTACGTAATAATTGAGAGATTCATACAGAATAGATAGAAGCATCAATTGTGTTCTCTGAATTGTTTCTACCATTTATAAGTTTCAAGATATTCAATCTCAAACTTAAAAAAATATTTTTCTCGCCCGGGACTACGCTCCGTACTGCTGCACTGCACCGACTCCTTTAGTCAAGCAGGTGCGTCATCATCCCCCACTACATATTGTATTCGTTGGTACCCTAGGAGTGAATTTTGAAAACGTGTCAAGCTCCATCGTCTACGATTTTAAAAAATTAAAGGGTTGTGTACAGGACACGACCACGGTGACATTAAAAATATAGCTTTTTTATCTATCACACATATCGACACACGTTCTTGTTCACTCGCCTGTTTTCATATGTTACAATTTGCTATATACCCTCCCCATTAAAACATAATTTATTGAAGGTCTTTTAACGGTAATCTATTAATTAATCAAGTATCTCACTAGGTGATTGGCATTATTTGGCTGATCCATCTAGTAAAAATAGGCTGGTCTGTCCAGAAAATATATTCAAAAGAAAAGTTCCATATTGAGAGCTGTGATGAAGCCCACGCTCGCCAACGGAAATATACAGATTCTCCATGAAATATGAAATTTCATTTTCCATTTAAATTTTCAATAATGTACTAATGAACTTACGTAAACAATCTTAAGTTTAAGTATTTCTTGATCGATTAGTGGTGGAAAAAATGAAATTATTTGATAAATTACATTGTTATGCAACGTTCGCACTACCAGTTAAAACGGGTTTCTATGCTATCTTGGTGACATTTTTCTTGTTGCTAATTATTAAAACGTGTTATAACTCTGTAGTGTAAACATTGTATTATTAAACCAATTCTGCAGCGTTTTATGTTATATAGGTGTTTTATGTGGTAATAGGACTGACATAATTATATCTTCAGTACAGCGGTTTGTTTCATAATTTAAAACAGATTTATTTTAAAATTTAAATTAGTATACCCAACCGTATTTGTTGTATACCTTAAAACGCAATTAGAACTGTGTTTTAAATACATAGGGTAGGACAGATATTCTGACTGGTTAAACTGGGAAAACAATTTTAAGTCCAGTAACGCTTAAGACATGGCTTGAATTTGAATCGAAAAAGAACACCCGCTTCAACTGCTGCTGGGACGGTAAGTATGTACTGTTTTAAAATTTTCCGTTGTGTGCAGTACGAAACAAAAGTGTTTGAAATTAGAAAACAAAAAGTTCTGCTGGGAATGTGATTGTTTCCGATGCAATTACACTCAGATTTTTCACGCAGGGGATACAGGCCGTGTAAATGAAAACCGCGTAAATTTAAAAAAAACGCGTTAATGAAAACCGCGTAAATTTCAAAATCCGCGTAAAAAACCTGAGTGTACTCTCCTATATAAAATACTACGCTGCTGAACAGTGCAATAACTACAGAAGCACATTGTCAGATGCCTTACTGAAAAAAACATAACCGAAATATGAAACATATGAAAACCAATAGGCTCTTTACCCTACGCAGCTTCAAAGCGCCGTAAACATGGATTAACAAGTTACAACGCACACGCATGCATAAAAATAAATATATTTTTTTCAAACGCAACACTCTTAAGCAGCACACACCGTATTGAATTAAATCCAAACCACCCCGCCCACCCACTTTGCAAATCATTCTGTGACACCATGCTGGTACCCGACAAATCCGCACATGGCCACCGCTGCCGAAAATGTATAGCGTCTACCGCTTATTGTAGTGCCCAGACGCTGCCGCCATGATCTTACCCGTTCGACATAAGAACAAAAACTGATTCAAACGGGTACGCGTCACCTCTATTTATAAACTAACCGTATATGGTTTAGTCACTTAGGTGCGAGTGTGTGCAAATGCCAACGTTACCGAAAATCGATAGCGCTTATTGCATCGCCCGGAGACGACGTTGCTCGTGTGGGATAAGAGCAACAACTGATTTAAACGGACATGCGTTGCTTCTATTTATGACTTTTCGTGTTTCATTGAGCAACTAAGCTGCCCTCTTTTGACGGCTGTGTCTGAGAAATCTGCCTCACGAATGGTATTTTTCCCGTTTTTTGTGAACTTTTTAATTTTACCAATTTCCAAAAGTCTACTTTTATTGGGGAGATATTAAATTATTACCAATATTTAAGTTAGGTGTTTCTGAATCGGTTGGTGTATGAATGATTAAAATCCATCTAGTAATATCGGAGTTATAAGCGTGCAAACCTTACATAGTTTCGTTACATGGGAGATAGTTTGGATTTTAGAATGACACCTAGCCCCAGATAGTGGAGTAAGACATTTTTAATGTCAAAACACTGACTACGACAGCATTGTTGTAACGGGTCACTACTGAAGGAACCGTGTTTCAGTGATTAAAACTGCCTTCACTTCGCGCCAAACAACGGGATGAATCCCGATTGTATGTGAAGCAGCAAGATTTCGTTTGCCCGGCGAGACTCAGGGCGAGTCCATCAAACTTCCCCAATTACTTCCCTAGTTACTCCGCGAACAAATCAGCTCACACCTAACACCAATATCGTGAAAAACCCTTGGAAGACGGTAATCATTAATCGATTTACACCCCACCAAATAAATACTCTTTCTTTATCTCGGTAATACCATAAAACTGTATTTGGGCTTGAAAGGGTTAACATCGATCACTATTCTACGTCGAACACTGGCCCGACGGCGAGCTAGACTACAAGCCGGCAGGCTTCGAGAACGTCTCCAGAGACAGCGTGGCTGGTCGCTATCCCCTACTCCTGCTTGGATGCTATAGCACCCGGACGGAACACCTTCGCTTGAAGGATCCTTCAAGCGAGAACATATAATGTGCGCATTAGTTAGCGGTAGGATAAAATGGCGTATCACATATGGCGATGGTTAAAATTACCTGAACCTCGAGCAAAATTGCTATCGAGTGCTGGACTGAATTGGCGGTCCTTAACACAGTGTAGGTTTACATAAAGGGAGCTACACTATCCCGCACCTGGGCCTTCCACTTTTTGACGTAGGACTACGTCTTTGTTTTCGATATAGGGGTGCACGTTGCAAATTCTACAAAAATGGTATGTAACGAAAAGTGGTCCAATTTTAAACGCATATAATTCAGCCATCTCACGATAAACTTTCATTTTTTCGCTCATATCGCCCCGAAATACTTCTAAGAATAGATTCCAATAGATAAACCTAAAGATTTTTGATACCATGGCATTGAAAATTTAAATAATGTACAACCTAGTCAAAATATCGCGCATTTACACACAGAATATAGCGCTTCCCAAGTACAGCACGACAGATTTGTGTACCTAGCGCGCTACGCTTCTATGAATGACGTCATCATCGACTATTTGAAGAACGGATATGGCCGGACAAGCTCAGTTGCCTATTGAACGGAAGGCGGAGCAGATCACTGTGCTGCGTGGTTTCACAGCCAGTGTAGCTGAGTTAGAAGTTCGTTACACTGGCTGGGGAGGTACGCTACCCAGTGCTGTCCAACACGCGACTGAGCTTGTCCGTTCAAATACTATGCTTTATTTGTGTTGTGCTCGTTTCCAGCACACTTTTATGTATAATTATTCGTACACAAAATGGTTTATACATGCGAGCTCCATTTGCAAACACGGTTAACATAGTGTCGTGATATAAGTTGTCTCTTTCGCTCTACCCACCATCATCAGCGTTGAATCATTTTGCTTTGTGCGCTTGGGTTCAATATTTGAGGCGCATGTGTAGGTAGGTAGATCTAATTTGTTACATTTGTGCACAGCAAAAGTTTATTATTTACGTTCGATCAATTCATTGATTCATTTCCCCTTCACGTGATTCATTTCCACTTAGCCTATAGTATTTTTATTCTACTAATAGGTACATACTACGAAGCCTATTTATGAATGAATACACTGCCACTTGAAAAACCGTTGCAAAAACGCATCTTGTCCATATATAAAATTGTTTTCGATTCTTGTATATTAATAGTTTCGATATATGATTAAGACCACTGCATTCGCTACATTTGTATGCGTACTTTAGGAACGTTACAAAAATGGCAAAACGAGAATGCTTGGTCTATACATGAAATGTGATTATATTGTCTAAAATTTGATTTTTCTTCACTGGTCCGGGTTTTTTACCACACACAATCGAAAAGTTTTTGCAAGCTAATCTTATGCTATAAAGATTTAGTTCCAGATATTAGTTCGGTCACAGTTTTCTGTCTTCTTACTTCAGATCTTCTCAAATAAGTTTAGTCGGATTCGATCACCTACTACAAATGAAATGACCTGATAACCAAGAAGGTTTGGTTCAATATGTAATGTTCGATGTTGATTGGTTGTGATTAAACCATACGTAAGAAATATATTTGATTTAATATTACTATGAATGTGCTAAGAAAATAAATATTTTACATGGAGTAGTATAGTCCTACGTCTACAGCTCGTGCAACCCCATAGGGCATAACTTATATATCTGTCAATTCATTATCAGACAGATTGCAGACTATAGGAAGTAATTAATTGTAATTTATTATTTTGTAACCGGGATTTAAAGCTTTCTCAATTTTCGCATGACGTCGCAAAATTTCAGCAAAATTTCGTTGAACTAAACGTTTTAGCAATTCAAGATGTTGAAAGCTCAGTAATTTGGATTTAACCCATTTAACAGATTTACTTCGCTGAAAATCAGTTTTTGAAAGTGTCAAATTCTCAGCTCAATTACTGAACTTTTGGTATTTCAGGATTGATTAGGTAATCGTGCTGATAATTTGAATTACTTCATTTTCAGCAAAGTAGATCTGCCGAATTCTATATGCATGGTGAGTGGAGTAGTTGGGTAGGATGGTATAATAAGCCCCACCAGGCTAAAATGTCAGATTTCTTTTCCAAGGACCACATAAATATCTGAAGCAAATAAATTATTGTTTTTGGCTTTTTCATGTGCTGCAGAACAGCAACTACCTTTTTTTGGAAACGGTTGTACCGTTTCCAAAAAAAGGTAAGCTTCCATTATTGTAGCATTTGATTTAATTTGAAATAGTCAGATTTGGCTGAACTGTCTGACTACTAAATATAATGTTAGAGAAGCTCTTTCAATCCTTGGAGTGGCTGGAAACTAACAATACAACTCTATAACGTTCACGATATTATGCACCATTATTAGCAAAATAAGTTTTATACCATGTTTACACTACAGAGTTAAGACATGTTATAATAATTAGCAGCAAGAAAAATCTTATCAAGACAGCGTTAAAACACGTTTTAACTTGCGTGAACGTAGTATTAACTACTTGGATCTTAAATAATTCTAATATTACTTTGTTTAAGCTAAATTGAGGATTCCAAAATTGTTTTAAAAATATAAATACATCAGACTATTAAATGGCATAAACAGTGAATTTTCAATTAACCTCATTGTACGATTTTTAACATTGCCGTGTATTGCCGATCAGAACGCATTAATGCAAATGGCAGTATCATGTTACCGGAAGAAGACAAAAATATGTCATGCTGCTTCTGCGCATACTTCGTTATTTTCAATCCTCTCTTCAGCTTTCTTCTGGATAAATATAGCTCTCTTTGCTCGCTATAAATAAGCCAGTTTTATCAGGTAGGAAAGACAAGCACCGTCGAACTATATTTACCTGTACTTTTGATTTCTCTGTTCTTTCCTTCACTCTACACGATTGATTCCAATTGCTCATCGAAGAGTTACAGGAGAGCACATTTGGATAAATCGAATCGATTATCGCATATTCAGATCAAAGTTGTTTTTGCGAAATAGAATCAAAACTGCAATAAGAATTGTATTGATTATTTTCTTTTGCGTATTGCTATGAGAATAAGTGGGATCATTTAATTCCTTAATATAAATCAACAACATGTTATCACGAATTATTGTCCATATATCTGTCTTATAAATCTTACATCAAAGAAAGTAAATAAAGAAAAAAAATTTTTTTTTCTTTAAATAGGATAGATCCAAATAAATCACAATCGGATGTAGATCGGTAAATGCACTATTTTATAAATTTTCTTATTTTCACTCCCAGTTCACAAATTGAATCAGAATGTTAACTGCTTACAAAGTAACTCCATAAATATCATAAGCAAAGATTAAATGAAAGATTTTAAATATACGTAAACTCACAAAAAATCCAAATAAAAATATTTTAGAATTGATTGCGAACGCAACGGTGATCAATATATTTGTTCGTTAAAATATACTACTAGGATGCTCAAAATTTTCATTTCTGTTTTAATGTACTTAATTTATTTATAAAATCGAAAAAATTTGTTAGCAAATAAAATCGTTCCAATCTGCATTGATGCATTACAGAAATATGTCTATATTCTCTGTCTGCCACAGTGCAAACAAAAATATGAAATATTTTGTGAATTTAAAATGATCATTCTGTCAAAGTTTAATTTTTTGTTTGACCTTCGTTTACTTTTTATTTTAGCTTTGCAGAAAAAAAAACGTGTGCAATTTTAATTCACAGATTGTGATCTAACCTTTATTTATAATAGATATTTCTTCCAAACTTGTTAAAATTCGCTTGAAGCGAATATAAATATATCCTCTCCCCATGTCGACAGGTATCGTGTTCAATTAGAATGACATCCACAGTTTATTTTGAATTCAAATTGAAATATTTCAACCATTTTTTTAATCAAAGTTTAAAATAACTATCATGGCACCAGTTACATACGATGGTTCAACCACCTCAAACTTATTTTCTTTTGTGCATTGAATATTATGTCACTACAAAATGCTGTACATTATCGGCCAACTATAAACTATCCACCAAGTTATAGTTCTAAGTTCAGAAAAACATCGGTTACATGTTGACAAAATTGTTCTCACACGCTATGGAACGAGACATATGACGAAGAAAATTTTATTTTACTGCAAGAAAATATTGTAATGAAAAACAATTCTCCATGTTCTATGTTCTCTAATTCACTCATTTTCTTTAACATGAATTTGTTGTTTTTTAACATTGTCGTGTATCGCAGATCAGAACGCAGCCATAAAAATGACAGCATCGTTTGATTAAAGCTTACCAAATAGTTTAGGCCGGTTTAAAAGTTAGTCCGGTTTAAAAATAGTACGCGTTTGAGTATACGGCTATTAATGGCTTTGTTTAAAACCTGTTTTAATCCACCTAGCGGTGCAATTGTGCCTTTCTCATTTCTCTAAACTATGGCACGGAGGCTTTTTATGTTCAACATAATCGTAGAAATGTCCATTACATTCTTAGTACACTTTGCACTTATACACAATGGCATGCCAGCCACGAACTTGATGAGCTACGTGTCGACGGTGAAACACTTGAAACAAAAAAATATCATACTCCATTAGCCTAATCAGCACTAGATCAATGTTATCTGCTTGCTAACTCATTTTGTCATGCGGGGCTGGGTATGTGAAGAGGGCGAAAGTCCCATGATATAGTGATATAGTGGTGGTTTAAAGATGATGGGGTTGAAAGGGAGGGGTATGAGGGCTGGATGGGGTGGTGGTCTGAGGGGTGATTTAAGGAGATTTTTAAAGGAGGGGCGCGAACAGTAGAGGGGGGTGTAACCCCTCTCCGTAAACCATCAACTACGCCCCTGTTAAAATCCAGAAACCCTAAACGAGTCGAAAAAAAAATTTGGCCGGGATTAGGTTGACGTTTTTCAGAGTGATTGCATATATGAGAAAGGCAAAAATGTGCCAAAATCCAAAAAAGTGAATCGCAGTCAAATTTTTTTTTCGAGTTTGCATCAAATCTCGACGTTTCATGCACCTTGAACACATTTAGCATCAAAAATAAAAATTCTATTTTTAATTTTTCCTTTCTGTGTGGCCGCATTCTGATACCCGTAATTCCGGAACCAGAATTCCGATCGATCCAAAATTCAATAGCAGCCGATGGGAAGGTTGCACCTTTCATTTGAGACTAAGTTTGGGCAAATCGGTTTAGCCATCTCTGAGAAAAATGAGTGACATTATTTGACACATACGCACATACATACACACACACATACATACATACACACACATACAGACTTTTTCCGATCTCGACGAACTGAGTCGAATGGGATATGACACTCGGCCCTCCGGGCCGGGATTAGGTTGACGTTTTTCAGAGTGATTGCATAACCTTTCTATATGAGAAAGGCAAAAATTAGTGTGTTGCTTTCTGTATGTGCTAGTGACCTTCTTTGGGCTACTAATAGCTATGGAGAAAAACCGGTTTTGAACCTTATTTACTATTTACCGCAATTTAATTTATAATGTGGATCCCTTAACAGGAAATCTATTTCCACTGGGATTCCACCTTAGTTAATTATCTTAAACTAATTGCACATCAATGAATGTCTGTCTCAGCTCAGTTTGTTTTATTTGTTTTGTTTGTTTTTGCTGCCATTGTTCATGGGCTGATACAAGTTGCGTCCACTACCAGGGGGCTCTTGTATGAGTTCTTTGGTGTGGGGGAGTGTGGTGGGCAATATAAAAAAAAATTATAAAAAAAAGTGCTTATGTGTCTGGCGTGGATTCGAATATCCCGTTATGTATTACCCGTCTGGCTCGACTTCAAGTTTGTTTTGACTGGCATCTTCTTAGACTTCTTATTTATGAATCTAAGCACCACGAAATATTCTTCCATTTCAAACTATCTACTTCAGATTTCTATTTCTTCTACCTTCCCTATTCTAATATTATTCCTATTTTATTTGCAATATAGACATTCGCCATAACGGCGCTCCAAAACGATGTTTTGTGTTTTCGTGTCTCCTTCGAGTTCTTAGTTTATTGTACATAGCTTGACTTTGTCACATTTTTGCGCTTCTCAAGCCAGATGCGATGGTGCATCAGCATTGGCGAGTTGGCAGTTACTAAGTTTGGGTTTTGAAATACAAAGCCGATTGTCCAACGATGAATTGTTTCAGTTGCCGTCTGAACCCGGTCATAATCTGTTGCCTCAAACAGACTCACGCTGGATTCCATTTACTGATTCCTCTCAATGTACCGAAGCGCATTTCTCCGAATCTGTGTGTAAAATGGTTCATGGCCTTCTCTATCCTCCCTAATATTCCGTGCATGTTGGGGAATGGGTAAGTCTCTTTTTTGGTTACCTCATTAATCCTCCGACAATCGAGACAAAGTCTCCATTCACCCGATGCTTTTTTTCACCGGTAACAAAGGGTTGCATCAATCAGACTCCGATTCTTCAATCACGTCCAATTCCTTCATTCGTTCAATCTCCTTTTCCATCTGCTTCTGAATTGCAAGTGATCATCGGTATCTTGGGGGTTTCTTGGGCTTCTGGCCTTCCATGATTTCAATTTTGTGCTGTAATAAATGAGTTCTTCCTAGTTGGCCATTTCCTTCAAGAATTTTAATGATTTTCTCTAATTCCGCTTTGTCTGTTGTAGAGAGTTCATGTTCGGTTTCAATATCGGTGTTTCTTCTAACCGATGGATTTTCTACGGATGGCAACTCTAGGCTCACGTCTTCTTTTGTCTCTGTTGGTTTAATGACCTCCTCTGTAGGTTCAAAGATAAGGTTAACCTCAGTCGTTTCTGCTGCGAAGTAATCTTCAACGAAATCCAATATTGCTTCGTCCTTTTCCATGGTACAAACATTTAAGCGGGTTAGATTTCCATTTCCAGTTCAATTTAAACGCCTTCCAAAAATCACTCCCCAAAATTAAGTTTTTTGCAAGGTTGGGAACATACAGTGTCGGGACAGCGAGGCGAGTGGAACCAATTCACGTTTAGCAATTCGGGTTTGTGATTCGTGGTTTGCTAACCTTGTAACTTATGCCGCATTATTTTGCTTGTAAATCGGCGGCTCTAAAAATACCCAACTTATTCACATTCAAATCTTCTAATGCATAGCAGTGAGATCCTTTTTTCTGTTATTTTTGCCTGTGAGTAGGTGTTAGCCAGTTTCGCGATAAAGCCTTTTGCTTTGTTCGATAGGAAGTGATTTTTTTAATACTGTGCCTCTTACTTTATACTGAACCGATGTTGCGTTAGCTCTTAAATTATAATATTTCTCATAGGCTTCTATTCTAATTCTTCTCCTGTTTCTCTAATTCGCAAGTACTCTTCCCCAGAACTTATGTAGTTTATAAAGTAGTTTTTAAAATACGGCGTAAACTCCGTAGATTCGTGTACCGCTGACCTTATAGCCATTGCATTTTGTTGCAGATTCTCATCCCACCCTTTCTGTTGTTCTCCTTTCAAGTAGGTTCTGATTGCTGCAACTATAACGCGATTTACTAGCTCAGTTGGATTATTGGCTGGATGATAACTGGCATTTTTCTAGTGGTTAACCTTGTTTTTTATCAATGATGCAAACATGGCCGATTTATACTGGGGCCCATTGTCGGAGATAATAATTTCGGGCACACCAATAAAAGGAATATCATAGATTCTATGAACGTTGCAACCGCTACTGTTTTGGTATCCCGCATTGGTTGAATGATGACAAATTTGGAAAAATGGTCCGTTATGACCAACAATACTGTATTTCCCTTTTTGGACCTTGGAAACGGTCCCACAAAGACTAACGAAATCACTTGCCAAGGCATGCTAGCTAGTTTCGGACGCCCCATCGGAGGAACACGATTGGTGTTTGGATGCTTTGACGTTTTGCACGTATCACACCCTCTGCAGAATCGTGTTACCTCGACACTCATGCTCGGCCAGTCGTACTTTTCCTGAACCTTCTTCAGCGTTTTATAGTACCCGAAATGCGCAATGTTGTGCTCCGCCTTCATGATTTTTATGCGGTCAACTTTAGGTGGAATTTACTTTCACTCGTATCGAGGATCTCCCGGATTAACGCTGGGAACATATTTATACACGTTCCCTCGGATGACTTTGAAGTCTTTATATTTCGCCTGGTCCTGTTCGATATTCTTCTGTAGCTTCTCCAGATCCAGATCAACTGTAAGTATATCTTTATCTTTTACCGCTCTTGATAGTGCATCTGCCACAATGTTCAATTTACCCTTCCTATATTCCAGGGTGATGTCATGTTGCTGCAGCTTCAACGCCCATCTCACTAATCGGGCGGAGTTTCCTTCGACACTTACTTGGTTTAACCATTTCAAGGATTGGGAATCGGTAATGACTTTAAAGTGTGTGCCTTCGATGTAATGACGGAACTTTTCAATCGCCAAGATTGTCACTCTGTTGCCGAGTACTTCTTTTGCATCGTCGAAATTTTTTTTTGAAAAGAATGCAATTGGACGTCTAATTCATTCTTGGTACTGAACCAGTACTGCACCTGCGGCGACTTTTGATGCATCGGATTCTACGATGAACTGTAGCCTGAAATCTGGATTAGTCAAAACTGGTGGTGACGCCGCTTCGACTTCTTGTGTCCAAATAAGTTTCGATTTTGACTTCTTCAATAGATCAGTAATAGGTGCTAATATAGTACTGTAGTTCGCTCTAAACTGTTTGTAAATCCCACCATACTCATTAACCTTCGTACCTCCTTCAATGTGGTTGGTGAAGGGTAACTTAAAATAGGCTCTAACTTCGAGCTATCAATCGATAGTCCCTCTTTTGAAAAAATGTAGCCAAGGTATGCAATCCTCTTTTGACAAAATTTTGATTTGTCGATGCTCATCGATAAGTTTGCTCCCTTCAACCGGTCTGCTACCGTCCGCAGCGACCTTAAGTGTTCATCCACCGCTCGAGATATAATGACAATGTCATCTAAATAGACGAAAACTTGAGGCTCGAGGTCGTATCCTAGAACTTTGTTCATCAATTTAGTTTGCGTAATCGGTGCTCCAGTCAATCCAAATGGCATGACTTTAAACCGGTAAAGCGATTTTCCTGCTCGAAGAGAGGTGTAATCCTTACTTTCTTCCGCCAGCGGAATTTACCAATAAGCCTTGGACAGATCAATGATCGAAAAGTACTTGGCCTTCTCTATCCTCCCTAATATTCCATGCATGTTGGGGAATGGGTAAGTCTCTTTTTTGGTTACCTCATTAAACCTCCGACAATCGAGACAAAGTCTCCATTCACCCGATGCTTTTTTTCGCCGGTAACAAAGAGTTGCACCAATCAGACTCCGATTCTTCAATCACGTCCAATTCCTTCATTCGTTCAATCTCCTTTTCCATCTCCTTCGGAATTGCAGGTGATCATCGGTATCTTGGGGGTTTCTTGGGCTTCTGACCTTCCATGATTTCAATTTTGTGCTGTAATAAATAAATGAGTTCTTCCTAGTTGGCCATTTCCTTCAAGAATTTTAATGATTTTCTCTAATTCCGCTTTGTCTGTTGTAAAGAGTTCATGTTCGGTTTCAATATCGGTGTTTCTTCTAACCGATGGATTTTCTACGGATGGCAACTCTAGGCTCACGCCTTCGAATTGTTTCGACTCAAATATACTATATTTTTAATAAACCAAGGTCAAGATCATATTTTGGTGTAGATGGATCCATATACTGTAAAAAATATTAGTCTTATTAAACATAAATACAAAGAAAAAAAATCCGCCATCTCCTCACTTTTCAAAATTGACAAAGTTCATGTTCCCAATCCGTCCCAGTGAAAACTCTTATGCCCTGATTAAGTTTAACCCAAATACTACTAGATCGACGAAAAAAACTTGCGCATAATTGCTCCATTTTGAATGAGAGCTATTTGAAAAATTTGATATTTTTGACATTTTTCCTGGTTTTATTACATTGTCCGTGCTAAGTTCAAACTTTTACAAGGATATTTCTTTTCGAAATAATCTATAATTCTTGGCAAGATTTAAGTTTAGTTAGCTGGGAAACAAAATGATGGTTTTATTAAACCAGAGCGCTCCAAAGTGCTTCGAATCGATTAGTTTTCGTGCAGAATTGAACTACATATGTTGCTTCAACTGTGTTCCGAAATGACTCAGTTGGTGCCGAAGCACTTTGAAGCACTCTGGTTCAATAAAACCATCAGTTCGTTTCCCAGCTAACTAAACCTAAATCTTGCCAAGAATGATTGAGAAAATGTGAGATCTTGCAATCCCTAGTGTCACTCAGTGGAAGAATTCTAAACAAAACTGTTCTCCTTAGGAAAGTCCTTGACTTTATAGTTCACTTTGTTGAAGACTCAATTCCGCCAAATATGTCCGGTCACAAGATATGGCCAACATCAAGTGTATAAGAAAGTCCCAGGTGCTCTAGCGCCACCCAGTGGTAGAATTCTGAGCTAAGCGGTACTCCGTCGAAAAGCCCTTGGCTTTATGATCTACTTTGTCGAAGACTCCACCCCACCAGCTATTACCGATCGCGAGATATGGCCCAATATTAAAAAAAAACTTTGGGTCTTTTTATACGCCATAGCGCCACCTAGCGGGATATTTCTGAATTAGCCTGTTCTTCGGCAGAAAGCCCTTAATATTCTGGTCCAGTTTGCCGAAGATATCATCCTTCCAAATGGTCAGCATTTCGTGTTATTATAAGTTGAAATTCTTGTAGTTGAGTACCTACCTCATGCAAATCGTGCATTCATTAACAGCGGCTTTTTTCACTTTCGACAGAGCCACCCCAACTACAGCACATGACACCCTCAACTTTGCGCGCCTATAACTTTGTCTGTTTTTATCCGATTGACTTCTAGTCTTCACGAGTCGATTTGTTTTTACAAGAGGATTCTTAATTTTTCTCACGAGAGACATTCATCGATGGCAGTACCACCTAGAGCTGAAAATGTGAAACTAATACTTTTCTCCATACATTTAGTCAATTTTTCCCATACAAACTTTGAGCCGTTTGCGGAACCACTTTCAATGCACCAAATAAGCCGAAATCTTTAGGGAAGCTTATTAGCCACCCAAACTATCATTTTCAGGTGCAAGTGCCCATTGCACTTTTTTCATACAACTTTGGGCCATTCTAGCCGACACCCAACACCAATATCGTGAAAAACCCGTGGAAGACGGTAATCATTAATCGATTTACACCCCACCAAATAACTACTCTCTCTTTATCTCGGTAATAACATAAAGCTGTATTTGGGCTTGAAAGGGTTAACATCGATCACTGTTCTACCCGTAGAACTCTACTGAACTGACCTATACCACTATCTATTCCCAAGCGCTTGGAATTTAAACTTCTCTATGACACTAAACGTATTCTAAAAACACCATTGATATTTCTTACAGCTGTATTTACAATAGTTTTTACAATATTCAGATCTGACCTTTTTCGTCCACGTTGTTTTCCTCCAGAGTTGAGGCGGCTGTAATCGCTGTTACCGCATTGACACCAATGCTGTCAGTGTCTCGACTAAGTGTCCGAACTGCTATGCTGAGCGGCGGCGAAAATACTGACTTATAATTCCGTGCCGGCGGCTCAATCGGCTGATCGTGATCACGACGCTTTGATTCCTGCCTCTCGAGAGGGTTTTGCTTCGATGCTATGTGGCTGATGCCCGACTTGTGGTGGCCGGTGACTCAGCTCCAAAGGCGTGGTTTTCCTTTGGGTGGCTGCAGGGCGAACGAGTCGAACACTGGTCCGACGGCGAGCTAGGCTACAAGCCAGCAGGCTTCGAAAACGTCTCCAGAGACAGCGTGGCTGGTCGCTATACCCTACTCCTAGTTGGATGCTATAGCACCCGGACGGAACACCTTCGCTTGAAGGATCCTTCAAGCGAGAACATATAATGTGTGCATTAGTTAGCGGTAGGGTAAAATGGCGTATGGTTAAAATTACCAGAACCTCGAGCAAAATTGCTATCGAGTGCTGGACTGGATTGGCGGTCCTTAACACTGTGTAGGTTTACATAAAGGGAGCTACACTACCCCGCACCTGGGCCTTTTAACTTCCACTTTTTTATCTCTTTTCCTCGATGTAACGAATTCGAACAGTTTTCCGTTACTCTTAAACGATAGCTTCTCCTAACTTCACTTTTTTCGCAGCTTAAAGCCGTCTGTTACACCGAACGAATCGAGAAAGAATAGCTATTCAGACCATAGAAATCTTTTCCCATTTCACCCATCAACCATCCGCATTCCCACCAACACCAATTCCGGACTCATCATGTCCAAAAGTTTTTTTAAAATTTGACCATGAGTACCAGCTGATGCTTTTTTTTCTTGCGACTAAGATGTGCCATAGTTCGACTATTAGTCGCATATTGCGCTGCCGTCACACAAATATTGCTGCTTTAAACATTAGCGTGATCGAGCAATTTCAGCCATTCAACCGGCTCTATCTGTAACATCGTTACATCGTTAGCACGTTGTTGGATATAAACTGGGACGAAAATCTTAACAATGACGACGCGAACGAAGCAGCGATGACGTTTTCTAGTATTCTTAACTACCTTATCGACCGTCATGTGCCAAAACGATAGTACCGATCAACACCCTCCCTGGCAATCAACCGTCCTTAGACGATTTAAAACTGCCAAACGAGCTGCATTTAAAAAATTCTCGAAACATAAGACACTTGCATTACGAAACCACTACTTTCAACTCAAGCACGAATTCAACTAAAATCTAAGCCCAAGTCGTTCTGGCAGTATGTTAACGAGCAGCAAAAAGGTTTACCACCTTGTATGTAGTTTAATGGAGTTTTAGGCACCGACACTAAGGAAATTTTCCAACTGTTCTCCGACAAAGTTTCAAACGTTTTTTTTTTTCCAACGAGCACCTTCCACCAAGTCAAAAAGTGCATCAGCGGGCTTCTTGAATCACTTCGGATAGTCTTCGAGGCAGTGATGTCCCTATCCTCTGTGGAGTAAAGAGATATTGAAATTACTCCCCACACTCTGGCAAGCAAAACGAGAGCGCTTCTCTTTCGTTCATATACACCACCGTATTTGATATGTGTAAGCGCATGTTGATGGCAGAGGTAAATTTTCATACACCCAACACTCTAGAACGATCTAGAGTGTGGAGAAGAGCCCTTGAAATTCTCTGTGGCGCACTCAGATAAATTCGCCACCGCGCGCGCCACAGAGTCGCTGTGGTGTATTCACTGGCGTGGTTGCACTGGCGTGTATTCACTGGCGTGTATTCACTGGCGTGTGATCTTTGGTTTGTTTTCGTCTTACACGCAGCAGCGCGGGTGAGATTGATTTGATTTGCACAGGTTGTTGCGTTGTGTTGTGTGGATGGTGGTGGTTTATTTCAAGCTTATATGATTTTTTACTGAAGATATCATAGTTGTTTGGTAAAGCTTACGAGTTTATAAAGTGTTGTTACACTACCGTGGGAAACCTGATGTATTCGAGCCTAGGGGCAAACAAGGAAAACCTTTTACGTATCAATGTATCGGCTGATATAAACAAAGTTTTATAATGATCTGTAGTATCAGATTAATCGTATAACAGATGTAAGACGGGATTTGTACATCCACATTAGGACCGGCCTATTTTTTGTTCGACTGAATAACTCAATGGTAAGTTAACTTATTTTGATTGCTAATTTGGCGACGCCAAAAAGTAAAGTGATCCATTACAAGTAATGTCCTGGTATTACACACGTTTTCGATTATTATCGCAGGAATTGTAATTCTCTCTCACTCACGCGAGAAGAGGCTTATCCGATGTCCAACTTTTCCGAGTCCACATAAAACAAGATAAATTTCACGAGAATTCACATTGTTACTTTTTTCTCTGTAGCGCGTTATTAAAAATAATGACGTGCCAATTTAGAAGCGCTTCTATTTGACCGGTACAGTGCTTTCAAGGGGTTACAGCACTGTAGATTTTTTAAAACATTTAATTTTTATTTATTGGTTGAATTTTGTTTACTGGTGCTTTAGGATGCTGAAAATGATATTCCAAAAAATGAACCGCGAAAACAATAAATAAATATTCAATTTTTTCGCAACGCCTCTTATGTATACCTCGAGTATACTGAAAACGTTAACCGTGTTTTTCTCGAAATATTTTTTTTGATCTGGCCGGAAATGTAACTCGAACAAATGATTTTTGATCAGCCTAAAATTTTTACAGCATGTTCAAGATTACTTTTTCCAGCGATGTACTTGGGATTTAATTTTTCATTGCATAATTTTTAATAAGCAATTTTGTGTCGATTTTTAACACATTTTCAGCGTTTTTCGACTAAAAAATGTGCCATTTCGCGAAAAATCAAGACATAGAAAAAATCTTACGTACGTTGCTTGCTGTCGTTCTAAGAAGTTTAAAAAGCTTTGGTTTTTAGCTCTGGATCAAAAATTACGGGACATAGAGTTCCGGCCGTGGACCCCTTCCAAAAAAAACTTCACGACGGGAAAGTGCTGCACAGCCGCCATCTTGTGATGAAATTACTCGAATAAATCATTTTTTTTTGCAGTTCATTACTTATTTATATATCTCATTAACCCTCTGGAATTCGTGCTTATGGCCCACTGAACGAGCAGCCGCTGATGCTTCAAGACGATTTCGCAAGATTTTCAGAGCAGCGTGCACTGCCGGAAAGTTAAACAAGATCTCGATTCATCTCATTATTGCGTAAAGATAAACTCCCGAAATATGCCTATTTTTCGTGCTCTATAGGGGTGTAACCCCTCAACAATTAGTTCTGGAATCTTTCGACGGCATTTTTCTTCTGTGCCGTCATTTAAATATATTAGCTGATTTTCTCTCGAATTTCCATGCGATGGAATAATAAGAGAGAGAATTAAAATTAAAACCTAACATGTTCGGGTACGAGTTTAGTAAAGAAGTTCAAAATGGCAAATCCACCGTCTTTGCAGTACATACTAAATTGTTTCAAGTAACGTTTATCTGTTTACCATGATTTTATAATTTGTAAAACTTATAATCTTAAGTTTATGTATCAGAGGATGTTTATGACCTCACCGAATAAAAATCTTCTTGTGTAAACCTTGAACCTATAGCTGATTTCGTGACGTGAGGATGTGCTTTTGTTTTCATTTCGATCCGAAAAAGGAATACGATCTACGTTTATCCCAAAAATTAACGTAAACTTCGTATTCTATACATATATTAATCAATTCACCTGTAAGTATTCATGCATACACTTCGAATCGAGTACACTTCCGTGATTTTTATTCTTAGTCCAATTAGGTGATTCAAATTTTCTGATAAACAGAAGTACAGTAAGATTCCATTTTTGGCATGCTCCATTTTTGGCAAAAAATGTTCCGTTGTTGTACATAGTAAATCTTTTACAAAATGCTCATATACATTTAGTTGTAATAATTGACATCACTTTTGACTTTTTTTTTTCAGACATGGGAGTCATATTTACTACAATTTATGGGGGCAGGCATAGCAAATAAAATTATATTTGCTGATTTTCTTCTATAATTTCATTTCATATCATATATTCTTATATAATTACTGTTGTTGTAACATTTATGATGTAACAAATTGAAAATAAAAGCTTTTAAAGTAAGGTTCCATTTTTGGCACGGTTCCTTTTTTGGCAACTGAAAAAAAATATTGTTGCCAAAAACGGAATCCTACTGTATAGGATTTTATTCACGATGAAATAAGTTTTTATGGATATTTAGTAATATTATATCAGACAATACTAATTATCCTCAACATATTCCATTTTCTTCTCAAAATTTATCAATTTCGAATGCTCTAGTAATGCTAACAAAGTAAGTACGTAATAGTTTAATAGTTCTGCACTTTAGGTGTGAGTCGCATTTTAGTCATGATTGGGTCAGTAAAAGCCAAATATTTTACGCTTTTTTGGCTATTCTCGAGCGACGTAGCGAAACAAAAAAATATTTCATTCTAAATCTAACATAAAATTTTTGAAAATCTACACTTGTATTGCATTACAACGATAGCATTAGTTAGACTAATAATATAGTGCAATAAAAGCAGAATGTTGAAAGTTGTTCTACGTGGCTTATGAACTGCCCTTGAATTTTAATTGCAAATATGGGAAATCGTTCAAGGTATCTTTGGTATGTGTGCAAAGAACTAGAATATTTGAGTGAAAATTCTGCTAAAAAATCGATGAAAAGTTCTGTGGGCGATGTCAATATATTAAACGAAAGCTTTTAATCCCAAAAATTATAAAAAAAATGTTAAGATTGTTTATTAACCAATTTATGTATGTGAAACTTCTTGTACCATTACCACTACTATGTATCATTAATGTAGCCATTGCTAATTACGGCTCCTATGGGACATGCAACTATAGATATATTAGCTCAACTATATGTGCAAGGGAGCTCAAAATTCAACGCAATTTTTTTCAACTGTTTTTTTAGCAAATTTCCAAGCTTGCAATTGGAACTTTTCATTGTTCCTAGCAGTGTTGGGAAAATCATTATCAATAAAAGTTCATTCCAGGTTCATTCGCGAATCATTCTTTCCCAGAACATTTCCAAACCAAAATCTGTGAAACCAAACATCGCATCCGAATGTATAGTTCTTGAGACAAGTATTCAATGATTCTTAGCATCGAAGTTCGCACACGAACTTCTGCCTCAGTGAAACTATTGAAAGAATGTTCGCCCAAAGCAACATCGAAAAAGAGACATTCGGAAGCGAAAAACGCTTTTAGTGATGCTTTGCACATCACACTGAAAGTATGATTGTATATGAAACTTTCATACTCGGTCATACAAACACCGGGTTGTTAAGAACCGGCCACCATACCAGAATTTGCTTTTTTCCATATATATATTTTGACAACATACCATTCAAGCACTATTTTAATTCTTTCCCATTTTAATTCTGTCGATTGATGAAAAGTTTTTTTTGTCACACGATCGCTTCTAAAGAAAGCTTCGTTGACACTAAAGTAGTCTGACGCTTTATCCCATTGAGCTATCGCCGTAATATTATAGAACGTAGTTTTTTATATCATGTTAATCTACAGGTTTTTGGAATCTTTGGAAATCCCTCGGAAATCCCCTGTTCGAAGATCGTGCACGATGTTTTCATAGGGCGAACTTTTTTCTATATATTCGAACTTTTATCGCAAGCGATCTTTTCTTCTTCCGATATTTGCTTGAACCGAATAATGTTCCCAAACATCGGCACTCTTGAAGTTCATTGACGATTTTTCCGTAGCGATATTTTATATTAGTGAACTTTTTATTAGAAAATCGGCGATGAAAAGATTCGGTTGCGAACATTGATATTTTGATATTTTCCCAACACTGGTTCCTAGTACCTTTTTGATAAAACACCTCATTCAAGAAAGTTATAATGAGGAATAATTTATCACACACAAATCGCTTGTTTAAACTTGAGAAAACACCTTACTTGAAAATACGAAAATTTCATAGAGATTGACAGAGATTCCGACAGATACTACCAGATACCTAATACTTTGCTTTGCTGTTGATATTACGTGCAATGAATCCGTGCATTATAATTACGGTATAAAATACTAACTGACGCAAAAATCTAGAATACGTTTAATAAACATTGTTGCTGCTGACCCATTTATAACATCCTTTTATGGAACACAAGATTCATTGTTCATTTAAAATTAGCGTGAACACTAGTGGTTTTTTGCTTGACCCCGAAGCTGAGCCAATTTATTTCGCTCATTGACGCGCAGAATCCCGTTCCTAGCTCCTATGCTCTTGAAACATTCGCTTTCGCCTGCTGTTTAAACGATTTCCACGCAACATAATAGACAAATGAACGAATGAATAACGGGTGTACGCTCAATTGTGATGTTGTTTGTAAATTAATTATCGTCACAAGCGTATACCTAATTTTACTGAATATGTCAAGCCTGTCGACGAAATCTAAGATTTCGTTTTAAACTTGTAGGATTAAGTTATAATAAAACTATTAATACTTATAACACGAGTTTGCATATCAGGTGCCTCTGGTCATTATAAAACTCTCTATACGATGATACGTAAAAAGTTTTCCCAATTTGCTCCGAGGACCGAGTACTTTTAGTTTTGCAGGTAGTGTAACAATACTTTATAAACTCGTTCGCTTTACCAAGCAACTTGTATGAAATCTTCAGAAGAAAATCATATAAGCTTGTAATAAACCACCACCATCCACACAACACAACGCAACAACCTGTGCAAATCAAATCAAACTCACCCGCGCTGCTGCTTGTAAGACGAAAACAAACCAAAGATCACACGCCAGTGAATACACGCCAGTGAAACCACGCCAGTGAATACACCACAGCGACTCTGTGGCGCGCGCGGTGGTGACTTTATCTGAGCGCGCCACAGAGAATTAAAGAGCAAGAGAGCACGGTTATCTCGCACCCAACTACCTCAACACCAGCGCACACTTGAAATCGGTCTACACAGCTCCGAAAGAAAGAGCGTTCTGCTTTTTCCTGTGGTGTGTGATCATTGTATCCTCTGTGTAGGCATCACACTTACGCGCCAGTGCATCACTAGGGTGAAATGCCATCACTGCTTCGAGGTACTACTCACTACTGGAACATTCCCTTCCTGCTGGAAAGTAGCGCACCTGTTTCCAGTTCATAAAAAGGAAGCAAATAGAACATTGACAACTATTCGAGCTGGTTGTTTTAGACCCTATTTTCTTTCACTGCAAACACTACATTGCAGATGACCAACACGGTTTTATACCTAAACGATCGACCAACCTGTTCTTGTTCACAACATATTTAATCGGAGGATTCGCTGACGGATTTCCAACCGGTGCTGTTTACATGGATCTATCTGTGACCTTCGACAAAATCAACTATGATATCGCAATAGCGAAGCTGGACAAACTCGGTATTTATGGACAACTTCTGCACTGGTTTCGTTCCTACCTCGATGAAAGCCAACTCCAAATCAGCATTAAAGACTGTCTATCTGCACCATTCTTCGCTACATCCGGCATACCACAAGGAAGCCATCTCGGTCCAGTAATATTCCTCCTCTACTTTAATGACGTCAATATCACATTACAAGGACTCCGCCTTTCTTTCGCCGACGACATGAAAATTTTTCAACAAATACGGGATAAAACCGATGCCAAGCTTCTTCAGAGGGAACTGGACAGCTTTAGTATGTGGTGTGATCTAAACAGAATGTATTTAAATCCGAGCAAATGCTCAATCGTTATGTTCACGCGGAAACGCCGTCCGACTCAGTTTAACTACCATTTCTTCGACTCGAGCATTCCAAGACACCCTCACATCAAGGATCTCGGAGTCATCATGGATTCGACACTAACGTTCAAACCATATACTTCATACATCGTGGATAAGGCATCACGACAGCTTGGGTTCATCTTCCGAATAGCGAAAAACTTCAGGGACGTATACTGTCTTAAATCGCTTTACTGCGCGTTGGTCCGCTCAACGTTAGAATATTGTTCTGCTATTTGGAATTCGCACTACGACAACGGGGTTGACAGAATCGGGGCTGTCCAACGCGCCGGTTCACACGCTTCACCCTTCGGTATCTCCCATGACGAAACAGATTTCAGCTGCTGAGCTATGAAAATCGTTGCCAGCTAATATACCTCGATACACTCAGCATTCGGAGAGACTGCTCTCGAACCCTATTCGTCTCGGACTTACTCTGCCAGAGTGGATTGTACTACAATTCTAGAACCACAAGCCCACATTCGAACACTGCGTACTAACTCTCTTCTGCGACTCCGCTTTAGGAGAACCAACTACGATCGCCACAGCGCTGTGACCAGACTTCAGAGAGTCTTCAATAGAGTTGCCACAGGTTTCGACTTTCACTGGGCTAGAAATATGATTAGAAATAATTTTTTGTCTATCCTTAAGTGTAACTAGGCTAAGTACCACCATTGGGGACAAGAGGGCCTGTTGGTGTTCATACAACAAATAAGCACTACTAACGATAATTGAAAGAATTGTTGTATACTAATGGAAAATTTTCACTCTTTCACTACCAATTTTCCATCTTATAGTGTTAGCCAAAGTAATGAAACTGGAACATTCTGTAACTCAACGGATTCTGTGGAAGACTGTTACGAGGATTTTGAAATAGATATCGTTGATGATTAACTGAAATTTGACAATTAAATAATGTTTTACTAGAACTTAGAGAACCACCAATTAACAGAAGTAATAGCGATCAACGCGTTTGAAAAATAGATTCAACTTTTTTCAGACGACACATCGTTGTTTACAAGCAATATCACTCAGTGAAAATAAAAACGTGAAGTAAAATCCTGTCTTCATAATAAGTTCCATTTTTCTGTGTAGACTAGTAATGAATTTGGATAACACATCGATGTACTCCAACAAACAAAAGTGTCTTTGAAGATGGTAATAACATAAGCTTACATAAGTTAAATTCTGGTTTTACGATACAGTTTAATTGTTAGTAACGTTAAACTATAACAAAAAAGTATTCATTAAACAACTATAATTTTTGTTGTCTACAACTGTCAAAAAAATCTAAAAGTATCTCAAAATATACAGAAAACGTTCATCTTTGATAATTCGTAGGGACCATCCATAAATGACGTAATATTATATGGGGGAAGGGGGAGTTTTGTATTTTGTGATGATGTGTGACGACAGGGCCCCTACCCCTTGTCATGCTACGTAGCTTTTCTTTAAAGGAAATAGGGGTTGACCTGATGTCATAACAACCTTACCCGTTTCATCTACACTGATAATATAAATTCGTAAATATAATGAAATTGATCATACAGTATACGAATTCATTCGTCGTTTTCTGCAACGAAGTATTTTCGTGCATTCTAAATAGTAGGTTTCGTTCATTTCATGAACAAGAATGGCCGCTTGGTGAGCGAAATCTTTCGTAAATTTTACATGTTTAATGTATACTGCACGAATGTTATCGTTGATAAGGACATTATTTTTCGTGAAAGAAACGAAATGTTTTGTTTATTTTAATAAACGTGTGTGTATATTACGAACGATTTCGTTGGTCGCATGAATTAATTTCATTTATCTTAGAAAAGTGTTCGTATTTATTATCCTCTTATTGTTTTCAGTCGCTCTGTTGGGATCGATGTTTGACAACATAGATTTATTTTTATTTAAAGAAATCGATGTGGCCAAATCGATTTTATTGTGGTACGAAGAAATGGCCGCTTGATGAACGAAAGTTTTCGTGAATTTTACTTATTTAGTTTACATTGCACGAATGTAATCGTTGATAACGACATTATTTTTCGTGAACGAAACGAAATGTTTCGTGTATTTTAATAAACGTTTATGTATATTACAAACGATTTCGTTTGTCGCATTCGATATTTTAGGATCAATGTTTGACAGCACCGATTTTTTATTAATTAAAAAGATCGATCTGGCAAATTCTATTCTATTTCAACCTGCTCATCATTATTGAGTAGGGGACCGCGGGGCAAGTCCGACACCTTAAGCGCAATAATTTTTCTAAAATTCCGCAACGCTCCTAAAATTGTATATTCTGTGCATAATCCTTGTTTAGGTGGTTCTTAACAAAATATATTTTTTTCAGGGATTCAAAAAATTGAATTTATTAAAAATTATTGGTTGCCAAAAAATGGAGAAAATTGACATTTTAAAAACACTGCGGGTAAGACCGACACCCCAAAGGGGCAAGAGCGACCCCCTTTTGAACTTTCTTTTTGTCCAATGTTTTCCATTTAAAATGTATTGTGTATGTATGTGTGATAAAGTGCAATTATGTGTATGTGAGTATGTGTGATGCAAACGCAAGAGGAAGAACATTCGAATGCGTGGTGTTATGAATAAATAATGTTTAACGCATGATTTATATTATGGTACGGGTTTTCTCAAATAATTCTTTCGAGCTTTATTGCCACTTGTATAGCCATTATAACGAAGAAGAGCTGTTCTGCAAGCAGATTATATACGCTGTTACTAGGACTCATTCACTTAAAAGTGACGCGCGCTTCGTAGTAAGCTATCCGGTTCGTGTTGTGATTTTTCGGAACACTATTGATCAATAATCCGACGGTCAATGAAAATTTTTCATCAACATCATTTCAAAATCTCATATTAGATTATACTTTTCATTTCTTTTTGTAATATAACTATGAATCACGTTCAATTTAATTCTTAATTTTTTTTTGGTCGGCTTGAGATAATACTGATAAATAAATGCAAAAAAACATAGTTTCCGTGTATTTCAATTAAAAACATGACGTAATTATATTATAATTGAACACAACAAATATACCCAGTCATTTGTATCGAATCAAAAACGAACCCAATCATCTAAACACCGTGTCGGTCTTACCCCACCCAAAAACTGTCTGTCTTACCCCAACAGCGCATATTTTTGTTAAATGCTCAATTAACAGTATTGAAATACTCAAACTTATCTTCAATACACACAAATAACGATATGGAGAGTAGAACAGAATGTGTGACACAAAAACTGGTCATTATCAAAGCTTTTGTGTTATTAAAACCTTAAAATGTATCAACTAAAAATAACATCCAAAAGCGCATCAACTTTGCTTTCGCTTGTTTTGTTTATTTCGCTGACGTTTAATGAATCCATATGGCATTGATGTGTATCGAAATGCCTAAAATAATCGTACTAATAATATCCTATCATGATTGTATGACTTAAAATTTGATATCTGGGAAAAGTCGTGGGGTGTCGGGCTTACCCCCAGTTCCCCTACTAGAAAGATTGTGGTATGAAGAAATGGACGCTTGATGAACAAAAGTTTTAGTAACTTTTACTTATCTAGTGTACATGGCACGAATTTTATCGTTGATAACGACATTATTTTTCGTGAATGAAATGAAATCTGTAAGTAGGGGTTTGCCCACTACTCGGGTTCTTGTTTGCCCGGCGTACCCTTCTTTTCAGGGCGGCCTAGGTGCCTCTACAGAATTTCGGATTTTCGTAACAATAAAAAAAAGTAAACAAACAATAAATTATAAAATTTACCGACTTTTATTCCCGCTACTCTCTCAACTGCTGCTGCTGCTGGTGATCTGCTCCTGCTGGCGGAAAGGCGGGCGGTTTCTTCCGACCGGCCGGGACAACAACGGCCGCGTTCTCCTTTGATCGTTGGCTGCTCCGGCAGCGGTCCTTGACTTTTAGCTAGGGAGGTGAGCTTTGCTCCTTTGTTGGAACCTCCCTAGCGACGATGGCGAACTATCGCCGGATCGACTTGCTCGCCGCAAGTGATCCCGGAAGTCACCGCAGTGCACTTCCCAGGGGGAACCTTTGTCCGCCCTGCTTCGTTCTCCTTGGCAATTAACTGTGGAGGAGAGCTAGGCTCGTTCGACTGATCCTCCACAGTGAGAACGGTCGGTGATACGATTCCTTAATGTTTAGCCGGGGTAGCGAAAACACTCCTTGACGTTTAGCTTACCCCTTAATGGCGAATCGACACCGCGTTTACGAATGCCCGGACCACACACCGACACTATTGACGGATTTAATTTGCCGTCGCACGCGCGCACTGAACTGAGTTACGGTGGCGGGAAACTGTCCCGAAAAAAAGAAGCAAATTTGGGACGTCTGTTCCTGGCTGTGGTCCGTCACTATCTCCCTTATCTCGATGGCCGCCTTTTTCACTCCACCAAACAACCACCAAAAAACACACCGCCGCATAGCTGTCATTGCCATGGTACAGCATAGTTAGCAATCACTTTTACAGCGAGAGGAGAGCGGAGACCTACCTAAACCCTATGTTTCTTATATACAAATGTTCAACAAAAATTACTACACCTATCTGCAAACCGTTCACAAACGAGAAATTGAACAAAAATTTACAACTTTAGTGTGAACGGTACAAAACAGCGGTGAGCATAAATTTTCGTAAACAATACACTCTACGGAGAGAGTACGCACGAAAGGGTATATTTCCACCCATTGCTAAATTGTTACCCTGGCGGGTTACAAATCATTCGTTTATTTCAATAAATGTTTGTGTATATTACGAACAATTTCGTTGGTCGCATGAATTCATTTCGTTCATCTTAGAAAAGTTTTCGTATTTATTATCTTCTTATTTTTTCATTCGATCTTTTGGGATCGATGTTTGACAACACCGATTTTTTTTAGTTAAAAAAAACAGATCTGGCAAAATCGATTTTATTGTGATATGAAGAAATGGTCGCTTGATGAACGAAAGTTTTCGTGAATTTTACTTATTTAGTGTACAATGTACATTGCATGAATGTTGTCGTTGAAAACAACATTAATTTTCGTGAATGAAACGAAATGTTTTGTTTATTTTAATAAACGTCTATGTATATTACGAACAATCCCGTTGGTCGCACGAATTCATTTCGTTCATCTAAGAGAAGTTTTCGTATTTAATAGCATATTCTTTTGACATTGCTCCGGCAGAAAAAAACTCAAAATTATTCATACAAAACCATCGATTTGCGATGGCTCAACTGAATCCGTACTGCTCCAGATTCTGGATCAACTAGAAGCGGAAGAGGTTTAGAAAATCTTCCTGAAACCGGCGGACACGGATACGGCTACTAAATAGTCAGACCGAGACCATCGTGATCATCAACAATTATATGACGTATAGCAACAATGACTCCATATTGAAGCTCTGTTGACGTTGACGGTTCGACGAATGGTGCTCGTAAATATTATAAAGATATTCGTATATAGCAGCGAACAATTCGTTTTCCTAACGAAGCTGTTTCGTAATAAGCCAACGAAAGTCGTTTCGTGGTTTTCACGAAAAACTCGTAAAAAATAAATAAATGTGTTTCAATAGAACTACGAACGATTCATTATATGTACCAAAAATTCGTATATTTTATGAAAATTATATGTACGAAACTAATGCATAGCGATTTACGAATATATTCTATCAGTGTAACTAACATCGTTTTTTTATTTTTTTACGTTGACAAGGGGCGGGGGAGGGTTACCGTCAAGCTACTTAATTACCAGGGGGTATTTAGAGGTTTGTGACAAAATGCTACGATGGGGGAGGGGGTGTTTAAAAATCACTCAAAAATGCTACGACATTTATGGATGATTCCGTATAGAAAAGTTTGTTCTTTTGAACGAATTTGTGGAATGTGGTTTCTTTTAGTCACGCGATGCCCACTTCCAATGCGATGTGCATTCTGTCGTTGCGACGTGCGGCGTCGTCAATATGTAAGTTCTCGCGGGCTGCATGAAAATGGGCCGTGCGTTGAGAGAGCGCACTGTTATAAAATCTTCCATAGCACTCGGTAGGAACAAAAATGAAAAATTATCAATACAAATTATTGAAAATGAAAAATTGCCACGTAATTTGACATACTTTTTGAAAATTTTTAGCGTGAAGAACACAACAAAAAATTCAATGGAAATTTTTAAACGGAGGGAAATGTAAATGCCATTCCCTAAGTGTACACAAATTTATTTAATTATCTTTAGTCACGATGTTCCTAAAACCGATATTAACAAAAAATGACCATAAATTTGTCATACGTCATTCGAAAGATACAGTATCCAAGCAACTTCTCAGTAAATTTCAAAATGATCCATCGAGAGATTCGAGAGAAATTGCAATTTGAAGTTTTATGATACGTTTCATACGGCTACCAGCAAACACCCACGGGTTTGGTCCTATCTCTATAAACAAAAAAATATTTGTCTACTTATTTAGTACATGGCATTCGAAAGATATAGTTTGAAAATATTTCATTGACGGAATCGAAATTTATAACGGTTTGGATATGGTATGCGGTCATAGATGGGTTTTCTACCAGACTTCAAGCGTGAATCTTTGTTTGTCCATTAACTATTTAGATCGTTTATACATGTCGCGTTTTTTAAAGGAAAACCTTACCATTTAATTACACAAATATAATGTACAAACGGTGTTACTTATATGGTGCACTGAAAAAGTATGAAAATAGGGTTGTCTACGTTAAATATAATGTGTAAATTGAAAAAATGGATAAAAGTTGGAATGTTTACTACTAATGTTTACTTCAACAGGCCATATCTCAATGGTTTGTTGACCGATTATAATTATTTTTTTCATTATTGAACAGGTAGACGTTTCATCGTTTATTTTCATTAAGAAGAATATAAAATAGAGTCATCTACATCAATAAATAGACAATATAATTGATCTCAACTATATGTATTATCATTAGTCAGTGACTTTTTTTTAAAAAAAAGCGGTTTTTATATACTAGTTGATTGCAATTGCTGTATAAACATCTGAATGTCAAATTCTCATGATAAGTTCAATTCAACAATAAAAATGACAATAGATAGAGATATGAGCAGATGAACTTGTACTAATAACATCCCCTTTGACCAGTTTTAACATCTGTCCATCGAACCAGCGAATCACGATTGTACAAAATTTCCAACAAAAACCGTATCTTAACATAAATTGATCTGAATCAGCAAATACCTTAATATTTTTTAAATTTATGGTTTTATTTTTCCATGTTTTGTAGTTTGCGTTCGTTGCATTCAACTAATATATAGAAATTGATAGGTCGTCGTTTTTAATATAAAGATATTCACTAAATAGTGATAATACATATACTTGAGGATAATTATGTTGTCTATTGTTTGAAGTAGGCAACTCTATTTTATATTCTTCTTAATGAAAATTATCGCTGAAACGTCTACTTGTTCAATAATGAAAAAAATAATTAGAATCGGTCAACAAACCATTGAGATACGGCCTTTTGAAATAAACATTCCGACTTTTATCCATTTTTTTTAAATTTACACATTATATTTAACGTTTGGTAGACAAATCTATTTTCAAATTTTTTCAGTGCACCATTTAAATAACACCTTTCGTACATTATATTTATGTAATTAAATGGTAAGGTTTTCCTTTAAAAACCGCGACACGTATAAACGATCTAAATAGTCAATGAACAAACATGGATTCACGCTTGAAGTCTGGTAGAAAACCCATCTATGACCGCATAGCACACCCAAACCGTTATAAATTTCGATTCCGTCAATGAAATATTTTCAAACTTGCAGGGGATATACTTGATTACTATATCTTTCGAATGCCATGTACTAAATAAGTAGACAAATATTTTTTTGTTTATAGAGATAGAACCAAACCCGTGGGTGTTTGCTGGTAGCCTTATGAAACGTGTCATAAAACTTCAAATCGCAATTTCTCTCGAATCTCTCGATGGATCATTTTGAAATTCACTGAGAAGATGCTTGGATACTGTATCTTTCGAATGTCGTATGACAAATTTATGGTCATTTTTTTGTTAATAACGGTTTTAGGAACACCGTGTAGTAGTTTTTGAGATATGAAATTTACAATTTTATCATGCAATAAAGTTTAAGGGTTAATATCTTAGTGAAAAGGAGGAGTTTTAACAAAATGTTTACCATAATCCGAAATATTCACCATAATTCCTATACAATAAAATATACCAAATCATGAAAATCGGTGATTTTGCGAAAAATTCGAGGAACAGTTTACATGGCATATTGGTTGAGAAAAGTCTCACTCTACCCTTGTCCTATGTCCATCTTTACCAATGCCATTTTTCCCATCCCAATTTTGAAATGACGATTTTGTTTCTCTCTTTCACAATTATTTTAGACATCTTTTTGTTTGGAAATTTACTAGTTTAAGTTATAAGTTATTGCTGGAATATGATCTCAAATCTCGGTTTGCATGCAATTAGCAAACAATACATCAATGGAAGAGTAGAATTTGCAATTTAACATTAAGATGTCCGTTATGTCCGCCTTTCCTCTACCAATAACTAAAAATTATATTTATAAGCTGATCATTGGCAAGAGGATAAGCAATAACAAGTGATCGGTTAACGGATAACTACTACTTGTAATGATCGGTAAGAACTACTTTAGAATTGTGGATAGCGGTGATTTTTTATTGTATTACGTCAATTTAGCTGGTATCATGACTATAGTCGGTCGTGCTTCGACCGTCTTCCGAGGTCTGCATGTTGGTATACTTGATGCAGCTCATCATTCTTTATTTTTTATTGTGCCGTTGAATATTGAGTTTCTCTCCATCACTTCGATGTGTATGTCTGATGGCTGTACAACAAGGAGTACGATCCGTGCAATGTGAATTTAGTCTACGTTCGTAGGCTACGGAACTATAGCTGTTTACACAAACCATAGAAAGTTCTTTTCGCAGCTACCACACGACTTTTTACCTCACATTACATTAGTATTGCAAGATATGTAAACCTGTATATTAACTAATGAACAACCTCGTACCATACCCTAACTTATTACCACTTCGAACCAACACTGCTCGGACTGCCTCATCAGAGTTTATAGTCAGTCTGATTCCTGCAGGTTTCCTTTGAAAGGCATCGATGCAAATTATGTCGATATCGGCCGCGTTAAGTCAAGAAGCCTGTGAGATCTCGTGATGACTGTTTCGTTACCTTATGAACCAGGTTTACTATATTACGAAAACCAAAAGCACATATTTCGAGATAATTTTTCATATTTAAGGAAATTATTGTTGTCGCTGAATTTTTAAAATTTTTCTAGTTTATGTAAAAATGGAAAATATTGTCTTAGAGAATTGAACTGATTATCAAGCTTTACGACAAACTTCCGACCGCCCGAATGTCATCGAAATTTTATTTCCAACATTCAGAGGTTGGTTAAACGACGTACACTGCCAGGATTGGCATTGTCGTTCACAGGCATTTGGCTTTCCGAAAACTTGCACTCATTGTTGATTTATCCTATAGAAATGTGATACAATTTACCAGTCCCAGCCAAATCCAGAACAATAAATGATACAGCTATAGCATAATCGTTCGAATCAGTAGCGTTTCTGCCGATCGTTTCTAGAATTGAATCAGTGACTGCATGAATGAATTGCCGTTTAAATTCAATTATCTCGGACAGTACAATAAAGATGTCACACTGCGTGTTTTCATTGTCGGGCAATAATGCTTCACCGGAGGCATATTCTCTCTCGTCCCATTACCACCGTGTTGCTGTTAGTTTTTGATAGATCCTAGACTGATAGAAGTACCAAATGCTGGCTGGATGTGAATGAAACAGTCCAAACGGTGCGTAGGTGGCGAATGGTCGGTCAACTGGTGTCACGCAAATAATGTGTGCACAATCCGAGGGGTAAAAGTCAATTTTGCTTTCCTTCTAGCCGCATCGACCTATCGATTGTGGTGTGAAAAGGTGGTTATGGTTTGAAAATGACCAGTTTCATTATGATTTATGAGACTAATTGTTGGCAAATTAATATGTTTTGCGCTATTGTGGTTTATTTGTGTAAACGAGCTTAGAGTGGGCAGATGTTTGCACTAATATTTAGCAGATGGTCAGTCAAAATCACTAACTGTCTTAAATAGAAGAAACAACAATTCTATTCATTAGTTGATATACTTGGTGTATTTTTCTACGAGAACAAAACAACATCCAAAAACTACACAACGTGCATCAAACAAACCTTGGCATCAAGCTAAGCTCATGCTGAAGCTTAGCTGAACAAGCAAGCAAATATTTGACATCAGCCATCAATATTTATAAAATTTTGCCTGCTTAAATTTTGCACGCCCTGTTGCGGTGACGGCTTCATCTGCTACAAAACTTTACCAATTCACCTCATAGGGTGCGTTTTTTCATGCGTTCTCTGGCAGCCCATAAATTAACACATCTGAACATCGGTGTGACAAATTGCCCGGACAAAGTATTTTATCCAGGAGCTTCGTCGTAGCTGAAAAGTAGCACAAAGAAAGACCTTTTGCATGAGCCATTACAAATTTTTGCCAAAGTTGGCCAAAAGAGAAGAAATCTTCACACTGGGGAAACATACAGTGTCAGAAACCGAAGGAAAAGGGAAGTAGCAATACTCGGAAAGGATCAAAGTTTACCTTCCAACGAAAAAAAGTTCGGAAAATGCAAATCCCTACTAATGGCTTCACGCTATAACGTGTTGTCATAAACATGGACTTAGATCAGCGGGAGTTTTTGAGCCTTGCCACAAACCACATCTACCGCTACCGATCCCGGAGATGTTCAGAAAATTGATGTTGCCAACCCGCTGGGTATGCCATGGAGACATGTTGAATGATATGCAATATGTAAAGACCTCAAGTTTGTGAAAAATGAAGCAGGGCTATGAGTACCTATGTATTATTCCACAACTCTAGTATGATAAGAAGTTACTGTTTGATCCCGAACCTACAGGTTAATCAATTATTAACTAGTAGGTATATAAAATTATTGCTAGAAGCGATCATAACGTAGTTGGTAAGCCAAAAATCTTACGTTACCTACCAAAAATCTTAAAGTTACGGAAGCAAAAACATTTTTTATTGTAGAATGAAAAAGATGGGATGGATGATTTTTGAGCACTTTTGACTGTTAAATAAAATGCAACAATTGTTACTGTTGTATTCAAGTCGAGTAAATATTGATGTTGTAGGAAGTTTACATTCAACCGTATGTCCAACAACGCATTGGCAAAAAATCGCTCAAAAAATACGGCATTATTTATTAGTTTCCAAATTTAGGAATTCTCTCGCAAGACCTCTTAACCGTCTGCTGCTCAAATTTTGTTTTGCTTAAAAAAGCTATTGTAGATTGTTTTTGTAATGAGAAATCCGAAAAATCTGTTACCAGCTCACGAAAGCAAAGGATTTTTCATTTAACCCTCGAAAATGTCAAACGTAGCCATGTTACCAGTTAAGATTTTATTGCTAATAACTTTTATTTCCGCATTGTTCACAACATAGTTTCACAGCTACAGAAGAGTGCTACAAGCTAGCAACTTAAAAATATTCTTTTATTCTATTCAATAATTTAAAAAAGCATATATCGTCGCTGTTGTGCTATCTTATGACAAGCGCCATTTAGCACATTTCTAGAAAAACGATTTTTAAAGTTTGAGATTGAATGTCTTGAAACTTATAAATGGTATAAACAATTCAAAGAAGACAACTGATGTTTTTATCTATTCTGTATTAATCTCTCAAATATTACGAAGATCGAATTACTATGTTGGAAGTTTTTACTAAAAATATAACCAAAAGTCGCTCTCACACGTGTCATAGGTGTGTATTGATGACAAAATGTGTGGGGGAGACCGGGGCTAGTTGGCGGTGTTTTCAGTTTTCATTTTTTACCGCTTTGATTTTAGTAGATCTTGCAAAATAGAACACGTTGCATGAAAGGGCAGACTGTTGGCAACATCTCTGAATTTTATGAAAATGTTTCATACGTTGTCTTTATTTCTAGAGAAAAAAATATGTGACGCGGAAAAGCCGCCAACTTACCTCAGCCCCGGGGTAAGATGGCGGAATGCCAAAAAATAAGCAATCAAATGGAAATTCGATTACATCAGTAATCCTTATGAAATGTGCCGATTGTATTTTCAACAAAACTATATTATTCGACACTTTTCATTATATTTCAGTCTCAATACCCTGTCATTTTCACTTCGACGCGTACTCCATATTCAAAGGCAAATTTTCAAAATTCTTCAGGCAATTGGTCGAAATAATTGTCCCCTGCATTGACGAGAGACACAAGAAAAAGTTCCTCTTACTTTGGCGTGAATTCGAGAGATGAAAATATTTGATGACTATTTTTGCACTGTAAATAGTACCGCCAACTTGTTCCGTGTGCGTCACCGCCAACTTACCCTAACCACTTTTTTATAAAAAAGGATTAAAAAATTACTTTTGTGTATGGATATGTGTAATATCTATACGGATACTGAAAGCTCTTTTCACGCACTATCAAAAAATATAATCATTCGGGGAATATATTGAAAACCACCTTAAATAACACAAAATGTTTAAAATTAAGAAAATTTACAAAGTATACTCAAAAACACAATATCACCCGCAGCTTCTACAAAACAAAATGTTTAACAACAAAAACACATTGGATAATGCGTTTCACATTACTTGAGGTTCACAACGAGAGAGAGCGCTTTATGTCTAATAGAAACGGAGAAAAGGGGATTCCGCCAATTTACCCCGACCGCCAACTAGCCCCGGGCTCCCCTATAGCGTGTCATAACCGTGCATGAAAACATTTCCATAGAAAAAAAGCAACAATTATTAACTTTTATTTATATTTTTGGCATCATTTGGTCTATATACAATCGGTAAGATGCATTTTGAAGGAAATGAGTGAGGGAATCTAGAAAAAAATAGTTACTTTTAGTTACAGTGTTGCCAAATATGCTATATGTCCAGTTTAAAATTTAAACTGAGGTTTTCTCACAATAGACGTTTCTTGTTCAAAAATTTTATTTGCTCAAATGTTTCCTTTTTAATCCCTTAGTCGAATTTTCATATTACCGCGAGTTTTAAGTGCCTTTAACTATTGAAAAAATCAAAAAATCTGCGAACTGTTCATTTCACCCCATATGCTGATGATCCATCATGCCTCATTTCCCCATATTTTTACACCATTTGTATGAATTTCAAGTGGGGAATGAAAAAAAGATGCCAGATCTCCAAATTTATCAGCAAATCTGCAGATTATTCAATTACACTGCAGATTTTTTGCAGACTTCAGATATTTCGTAATACTTAGCCTCTAACCTCAAATTTCAACAAGTATTTAACATTTTAAATTATTTAAAAAATCATCGCACTTCTTTCCTCCCTCAATTATCTTGCAGAAGTTTGCAGACTTTGCAGATTTATACTGCATGCTATTGCATAAATCGATCTGGCAACCGCGATACCACAATAATTCATTCAACACTGTCAAATTTGAAACATCAAGACGGTCCAACACTTGCCCGGTCAAACCATTCGGAATTTGATTCGGAATCCTGAATGGAGTCAGTATGGATTCCAAATCAAATGCAACAACCGATTCTGAGTCGGAATCGGTTGTTGCATTTGATTTGGAATCCATAATGACTCCATTCAGAAATCCGAACCGGTTCCGGAATGAGTTTAACTGGATGGTTTCTAGTGCAGCCGTCGTAGAGTGCGGATAGTTGTAGCAAAATGACGTGAGTATTTTTTAAAATTTTTGTGCTCAATATTTTGTAATATTAGTCTATTATCCCGCACATCAATTTCTATTTTGTTTTGCTTCAAGTAGGATCCACTCGCGTTTTTCGAAAGAACCGAGGAAATATACGAGTCTGCGAGACAAATTTTGCAGCTTTCGGATGGTAAGATGAATGTTTATTTCAACCAAGTAGAAGACGAAAGATGTTCATCCTTTTCTTATTGCAGAATTTAATCCAACCATCCTGCTAACACTCTGTCGAGATGATAAAAAGAAAAACGTCTATTTTTGCGTGGATATTAAATTCATCGAGCTTGGGGTGAAAGCGTTCGTTTGGTAAGACAAACGGAACAGATTGTGCGTCTTCCGCATGGCCTAGGGAGTCTTGGGAGAATAATCAGCTTCATCGAGAATGGACGATCCGATCAAACTGGTGTCTTATAGCGACCGACGGAATCACCGGTACTAGATGCGTTGAGCGAAACCTGCCATAAGGAGGTTGAAAATCTAGGTAAATAGTTGTAGGTGTGCTTTTTGTTTTTGTTATTAAATTTGAGCTTATTTCAGAATCAGGTAGCTGTATGTTGCCGTACAGAGCGGAGGACGGTTTGAGGATAAACATAGTTGGTTGGCGTGTTGGGACGTACGTCGATAGCCACGACATGGTACACATGCTGCGGATGTGTCGAAATATGGACTGGCAGAGAGTGGACGAAAAATTAATGGCGTTTTTGCTTGACCCCGAAACTGAGTCAGGTTCTACCCCAACCGCTGTCAGTTCATACATTTTGACAGCAGTTGGGGTGAGATCCTGACTCAGTTTCGCATCAAGCAAAAACGACATAAGATTGTGTTCTATTTCCAAAGAAAAATAAGTTTGAGGAACGGAAGGAACGGAACGGAGGAGCTGGATCAGATGGCTTAGCGATTCCGTCGTATACATTTTGGATATCGCCCAACCTGTTTGATGTTTATTTTCTTTATACAACAGTTTCCAAAATAAATATTTAGAAATTCATTCAAAATTGTTTAGTAGGGATGCGGGCTATCTGGCATAAACTCATTGAGCATATCGGGCACTTGAAATAGTTTTGATAAGAGTGATTCTGTAGGTGGGTGAATGGACGACAATAACTTTAGCTATGCAGTAGAGTATGCTAGCTAAGCTGAATGGCGGGTTCAAGAGAACTTTGCCTTACGCATTTGGAGCAGCATCGGATGTTGTAAATTGTTATCAACTCCTATTCAATTGTTTTCATGACGGTTTGGTAAAATAAAATCGTTACTGAAACCAAACAATCAAGTTTGTCCAATTGATTGTCTCCGAAACTGACAGTTTTTGCAACTGCACCAGCTGACAGTATGGAATCACTAGAACGCGGTACGATAATCCGAAACCGACGTGTGGAAGGTATCGCTATAAACTTTAAGTTTCTGATATCGTACGCATCCTCGTCCGTATCACCGACGTAGTATTTCAGCATCGTCCTATGCATGATGTAGCTTAGCTTTGTGTACATGTCGATTGCCACCCTCATCGTTAACTTCTGGGTATTATTGACAGCTTGATAGATTTTTTTTAGAAAATTCGTTAAGATTGAAGTATTGAAAATTTTATTGTCTGTTTGCTACTAAATTAAAACGCTGTTTTTTAAACAGTATTGATAAACGTTTTTATACGGTATATGAACATGGTGATAAGATCAAACAAGCAAAACTCCGGGACTGTCCCAGTTCACCCACCATACCTCGTTCGTTTCAATTTTCATGTAAGAAAAGGAAGTTTATAAGAGAAATTATGAGGCTTCATTGTGAGATAGAACAGCTCATCCGATAGATTAGTCAATTCCAACCCCGCTGAGAAAATCTGATGAACCATGCAACCGGAATATTAACGAATGGGGCGGGTGATATGTGGGTAAACAGTACATCTGTTTTTCGGCAGTTGCAAGAATTATTGGTTTGGCTTCCCTCAGAAAGAATTGCGTAGGTTTGAATCGAATAAACGATAACCTGATGCGATCGATTCTCACAAACAATCCAGAGCATGGTCATGTTTGGCAATAAGTCCATAATACATAAAAAATGACGTAAAATGGTTTCGAATCAATCCTCGGTCTACGTACGACTGCTGAAGCGCGTAGTGTATGCAATTATAGCCAGGCTATTTTATTTGGCTTTGTAAATGTGTCCCGTTGTATTTTTTTAGAAAAAAAAATGCACAAATTAGTTTTTTTTTTCGGCTCGTACTATGAGGATTAAATTTGTTAAAATCGTGGAAAACAAAATTTGACAGTTTGAGATTCACACAATTTGTCTCGATTCGCTAGTGAATATTGTACCACGTTTCACCACTTCATTTGCAGTGTTGCCAATAATATCATCAGAGGATTATGCTACAGTGCTGCCGAAACGGATATTTGAAGTCACACCATTCTTGACTTGGTGAGAAAGATATTCAACATTCTTGCATTTTTAAATTTTTAAAAAATCATAAAAAAATCAAGAAAGATCCTGAAAAGCTGTTTTCAGCAAAATTGTTTTTAAAAAATGAGAGCTCTTCTGATAAAAAATAAGAAAAATGGGGGTTAGGTCTGACAAGAAAGGTCTATTCATGTATTTTTTTTTGAAAATGATTATGCCATTGCACAGTGGTCCGAATCCACAATTTAGCAAGACAAAAATGTTTGTAGCTAAACCTTATATTTTACGATGTCTTCAGGACAAATAATCAATATCCAATGAGCCATCTCCAGATGTAGATGGTATTAGGGTGGCTCTTATTGTTAGGGTTTTTCAAAAATTATTTTCTGAATGTGGGAAGATAGAATATTGCAGTCTTCAGAACACTTCTAAAACCGAAGTTATGAGCAATATTAAATAAAAAATAGGTCCTTTTAAAATATATCTAAAATTAGGGCAAACGAAAAAAAATTCTTCTTGCATTTCAAAGAGAATACTTTCAGGTATGCTTAGAAAAAAATGGCAAAGGTGATATTTCTGAAAAAAAATTAAATCGAATTTGAAAATTGTGATTTTACTACTGAAAAATGCCCCATGTAGAGTCAAAATTTCTCAAACAGGCCTCCCAAATTATGTGATTGTAAAACCAAATCCAAATGGGTACTTCAAAAAACGTTTCGTGTCTTCAATCGATTTCCCGGATATTTTTATATAAAAATCAATACATTTGATCTGTCGCATTCAGCTCTTGTAATGTGGAGTCAGATTTAACTTCACACTAATGCGGTAATTCTAACTATCTTCAATTGAATTCCTGGACTTATTTATTTATTTATTTATTTAATTGCAGGCTTTAACCGACTTGGTCATTCGCCTTCCCTACTGAACTTTTTTTTACATGAAATTCTACATTTAATCTCCAACAGCCTTTTTCTGATATGTAGAGCCAGATTCAACTTCAAATTTGAGTTATAGGAAGAATTGAAGTGAAACTAGTACATACGTTTCGTGCGGTCATTCTAACTATCTTCACACATTTCATGCAGATATTCTGACTATTTACAATCGCTTCTCTAGACACAAGCAATACAACTATTGATCAACCGCATACAGCCTCTTTCCGAAATATATTGCCATGTTTGATTTCCCTTTTGAGTTTTAAGAAGAATCGGGGTAAAACGGGTTAACACGTTTCGGGAGCCAATTCTATCTATCTAAAATTGATTCCTTGAACTGTTTGGCATAAGAAACACTACTTTTGATCAACCGCATTAAGCTTGCTTTCGAGATGTTGAGTAAAGTTAAACTAAAAATCCAACACTTGTGAAGAAGTGGGGCGAAACGGATTAAAAGATTTAATGCATACAATTCTACTATGTTCTATAGAATTTTTGTAGTCTTTTGCATAAAAACACTGACTACGGCAGCTCGCATTTAGCTTGCTTCCAAGTTATATAGCCAGTAGGAGAAACCGAGGCCAGTTGAAACAGAGGAGAGTTGAAACAGTGCCCATTACTAGCGAAACAGTACCGGTAGAGTATCAATAAAAATGCATTTGCTTTATTTATATCGTGCCCAAAAAACCTCCAATACACGCCAACGTTGTCAAATGATAAACACACAACAAAAACGCTTTTATTCCACCTGACAGCATGATGATACATTTCTTATAACTCTTATCGCTTTCTTCGGGTATTATATCGATTGAGAACATATAGAACTTGATGCTTCGCGATGTTTTTGATTACACATACTGCATGGGATAGTGGCAGGACTCAATGAATCGCTCAAAAAAGCATAGGACAATATCAGTGTAAGAAAGGTTAAACCAATTTAATGAAAAAGCGGGAAAAGCCCATAACATAGCAATACAAACGAATTATTGTTAATGCTCCGTTAATAACATAGGTATATAAATTTTTCAATCAATGCATTGTGTAAGGAAAACTGAATTTTCCTAAAGGGGTTGTATATATTGTGCTGAGTCAAAAAATTCGAAAAATAAATTTTCGAATGGATTTGAAATTCATACTCAATAGCGTTTACTCAAATTTCCAACACGGCTGAGAACTAAGCATGAAATTTCAGCTCTTGATATCTCGCTACCTCTGAAGTGCATGCGTGCATAGTTCAAACTTTACTTCGATTCCGACTTTTTCTAAAAATGATTTCCCAGTAGTATCTTTGAGCTGAATTATTATATTTTCATATGAGGCTGATAAAATTGGGGGCTGATCAAATCGGGTCTTCAATGTATTATAATAGATAGGCAGTATTTGAAGAAGTTTCTTGTGGACGAGTGTAGAACGACTTTGTTTCTACTTGGAGTCAGCGGTGTAGTCAGAAATTCGGTTTGGTGGGGATTTGGTGAAAATCTAACTTTCTGTCCAAACGGCATAATTACGAATCCGCCATCTTTGAAGCTTTAAAATTATGGAGAAGCAGCTTTTCAAACTCTAGCTTTGGATAAAATGTAAATTTTATCGTTTATAAACAATAGAAGAGATTTATCATAAACAGAAAAAATATAATAATTTAATTTAAATTTAAATAGAAATAGCCTAAAATATGTTAATACCTTGAACACATGGAGCCTACATGTCTTCAACAAAGTGGTTGAATAGCACTCCCCAAAATTTTGCTGAAGATATTAAGTCTGAAACTAAATTTGTTTGAAGAGTAAATTCGCCATAAATACTTCTTGGAGGATATAACGCCAAAATTATTTTATCAAATGATGTGCTGTTTAACGTTTGTAAAATTCATCGAAGATACTAAACCTGCAAAATTGGCGGAACGGAAATTTTCCATAATGTCCCCTAGTTTTGGAAGTTTTTTTTTCTCGTTATTAATTCTATAACGTTTTCGTCTCAACTCGACACATTCCCAAAATAAAAAAACATATTCAGCAAATGTTGGATGTTATGCAATTTTTCGGTGAGCAGTTCTAAGGTTCATAGACATTAAAGAAATTTCAGTTTCGCTTCCTATTAAAAAAAGACCTAATCCATATTACAGTACACCCCTTCAAAACTGAATTCAATATGATAGGAAATTTTGATTATGATTGATTTCAGAACTCTAGAATGAGTTTCTATTGGAATGTTTTTCGGCAAGTATTTGATATTGATGTTATTAGATAACTGTGAGATCCAGACCAATAGACCAGTTACAGATCAGGATCGCATTCCTACAATTCTTCAAAGGTCCTCATGATGTTTCAAACAACAGGTTATCAATGTACTGATCAGATAATTATCATTGTAATATTGAATTAAATCAGTCACCATCAATAATTTTTTAACTTCAATCCAATGTTTTTTTTAGTGAGGGGGGGGGGGGGGAGAGGGGTGGTTAAACCTCAAAGCATCCTCTTGGCTACATCACTACTTGGAATTATTCATTTCGCTTTTCATTTTCCGAGATGTGTTTCAGATCGATCCGATGGTTATAAGTCAGAAGGTTCGCGCAAATGAAAATTTTTGCACCGATAAGTTATCGAGTTCCATCTAGACAACTTGGAATTGTTCGGTGGTTATTCTAACGGTTGTAGATAGAAAAATGAAATACGAAATTCTTTTTATCGAAATAATATTTGGCTCATTTAAATAGATTTTGTGTTCCTGCCAAAGAACTTTCCACAGTAAATAACTCAAAATCAAAGAAACCCGTGATGTCGTTCTTGAGTTATGCGATAAAACACGGAAACCATTCCATTTTTATATATAGGGGAGACCTGGGCTGGTTGACCGAGTTTTGCTTTCGAAATTTCTGTACTAATTCTGGTTAGACTTTTTGAAAACCGGTTTGCGCTGTCATGAAGATACAACCCTTGAGCACATATGTAATTTTTTTCATTCATGAAAAAAAATCAGGGAAAAAGTTATTAGCAAACAAATGCGGAAAGAAAAATCGGCCAACCAACCCCAGGGCTGGGGTAGGTTGGCCGAGTTTGGTAAAATAAGTGTTTACGTCAAATGTATCATTGGAAAGCTTTATTTTAAAAAAAAATATCGTTTATCGTTTATAGGTAAGGAAAATAAAATCCATTCTTCATTTTTAAGTCTTTTTAACCTTTTTGGACTTAGTTTTGGCAGCTTTAGTGAAATTTTTACCAGCTCTCGCTGATTTTTTTTCCTCCGCCAGCGTACGCTTACGTTTGATTTCATTTTTCTGCTCCTCCAATACCGCTCTTATTGGGGAATCGGTCAAAATTTGAGACGATCGGCGTTTATGACCTTGCCACTTATTCGAATCAGATCGTTCACTCGCCTTGGGAACAGGTCTGACGTCTTCAGAGAGGCTTACATCTGCAGCAGATTCTATGCTAATGGACGAGTTTTGTTCGGGGTTGGGTCGATCTGTGACAAATCCTGCCAGAAACACCTCAGGAGGAAAAATTTCAGGATTGAAACGGCACACGCCAGAGACTCTGAAACCTGCTTGGCATTTAATTCATAAAATATCGGAATCAACTTTTTTATAAACAATTTCCGACTTTTAATGATTCTAATCTCTTATTTCTATTTGGTAATAATTTTAAATTATTTTTATTATTCATTTCTCGTGTATATTTTTCCTTATAATCATCAATATTAGCATAATATCAAATTTTGCTTTGAAAAAGGTTGGTATTTCACAAATACCAAAGTGCACATTACTCTACACCAAATTTACAACTCGGCCAACCAACCGCGCACAGAACTCGGCCAACCTACCCCAATGTATATTTTCGAGAACAATCACGATTTACACAAACAAATATATGGTTACACCGGTAACCGTTATACCATTTTGTTGGGTTTTGAATACCCTTTCCAGCAGTACAAAGTTATTGGAAATCGGGTGTTAATTTTTCGTGTTACACATATTATTTTTCAAAAACAGAAATTTACTCACCAGTGCCGAAAAAAGAACAAACGTGCTCCTGTACAAACGACACCACCAAAACACCTGAAATTACGCCGGTACATTGGTGACCTAATACCCCACCAAAATAACTAGATATATGTCGATACTGCGCAACTCGGCCAACCTGCCCCTTCGGCCAACCAGCCCCGGTCACCCCTAGAGATATCCAGCAAAAGGTGCATATATGAGAACAGCACAATTGCACTGATAGGTGGATTAAGAAAATTTAAATATTTTATTTTTATGCTAAAAAGCCTTCCACGGAAAATAACCAATAAAATAACGCAAAAATCAATGAAATCCGTCATGTCGTTCTTGAGTTATGCGATAACATACGGACACCATTTTATTTTTGTATATAGAGATTCTTGTTGGCCCAGCTGCCCAACCCCGCCTTTTGGCGGGTTACATGTTTTGAGGTTTAACTGAAAAACCCGTAACTTTTGTAAACTGGTAATATGTTCTTTGGTTTTCTCATCATAAAAACAGACTATTTAAATTTTTTGAAAGGAAACAAAAATTGGGCAGTAGAGGGTTAACTAGTGGTTAGGTAAAGTATCTTACTGCCTATCATTACTGTTAGGATCAGTGCAGAAATTTCTGCATTTGGGGCCAAAAATAAACATTTTTAAAACAATTGACAATTTATACGCAGATTTTCACTGTAAAAAATAATGTTATGTGTACGTCATTTTAAGGAATTATCATTGTGGTAATGTATTAAAATGACAACATCAGGCCCGTGCGCAGAAAGTTCTCAAGTGGAGGGTATTGATTTTTTACGTTTCTTATACAAGATATAGAAACCCTAAAACTTTTAAGATTTTTGCCGAGGCCAATAGGGCCAAGTCTTGTGTACCAATCGACTCAGCTCAACAAATTGAGTAAATATTTGTTATCAAAAAATAATCTTCTGCAGACACCGCTGCCTGCTTGGTTGTAGTAGTGTCGGATTGGTTTGTAGTAGTTAAGCCTACTGACTAAACCTAAACCTCTTGTATCTCGCAATCTTCACGATCCGGCGGTGTCGCCCACAATGATTTACATCTCTTTACAACCACCTTACGCTTCTTGGCGCTACTCGTTTATATTTGTCTTCTAGCTGGTGCTGAGAGTTCCTCGACGGCGGTATTTCTTCCGATACCGTAGCCCATTCTCGCGAGCCATTTAGTTGTGAGCCACTCTAACGAAGAGAGGCGGTGAAATTTCTCTAGACTACGATATCCCGATTTTCTCCGACTTCCCGCTGACCGACTTTCCTGTGTAACTGGTTTGCTCACAACTGTTGCTAATATCGAAACAAGTCGAAACGTGAACCGATCTAAAGTAGCCGACCATCTTGACTTATATCCCTTTCCAGCCACCCTCGCAAGGTTTTTTCTAATAGATTTTTAAGAATAATTCAAAACCCTAATGGGAGGGGTTTGAACCCCTAAAACCCTCCCCTTGCACACGGGCCTGGACAAAATTGTGATATGTACTGTATTATAATAAGCATTGAGAAAGTTTAAAAGAATTGGATAACTGTTTAAATTCATCCTGATCCCTGTTTCAACTTACCTCGGTAGGTGGAGAGTTGAAACAATGATTGATACTTTGTTATTGATTTGTACCATTTATGCTGACGTAATTTGATAAAGCATAAACGGAAGTAAAAAAATTAAAGTTAAACAATCATCGAATGATAGTTTTTTGTTGATCTATTTGATAAAAACGACAAAAAATGGGGTATGCATATTTGATAACCACATCCTTCTATCAGGCTATCGAGTAATGTCGTGTTTTTGATACTGTGTATCAAAACCTCCCTGTGCATTGAAAATGTCCAAAACTATAGCACTGCACAGTCATTTAATTGGAAGCCACTGGAAAAAATATAACAATACCAATATCAGAATGTGGATTTTTTAAGGAAACAAAATCCAATAAAGGGAGCGTCTGGTGTAAAGTGCTCAAAACGAAAGTTATGTGGTTTTACGATTTTAAAGGCAAGGCAACAATGGATCTTTTGTGTGTTAGGATAGCTTTATACATTCATTGTGCATGAAAATAAATATTTTCAGTCACACAGAGTCACCCATACGAGCGTTTCAAGAGTAGATGTCCAACCATTTCTAAGTCGAGGAGCGCCGCGGCGAACACGATATTCCTCTAAAAAATTGTCTGATACAGGAAATTCAATAGGTTTTGTAAAGCTTAGACTTGTAGTTAGTCGATGAACCACGAACAATAGAAAAAAAATCGAGTTTCGGAATATTGCTTAATGAAAACCGAAAAATCTCATATTTTACTGTAAAAATCGCTGATTTTTCTTCAAAAAATTTTATTCGGTTTTCTCATAAAAAAAATCAAATCAATTCGTTAATTAGTTTTTGAGTTATCGTGTTCGCCAATTTGAAAAAAACACGGTCTCGAGAAAAGCGCTATTAAAGGGTGTCCCACATCAAATTACATCACGGAGAAAACGTTGTAGAAAATGATCCATTGGGTATTTTCTCTTAAAAAATTTGGGTAGAAGTAGTTTAGAGTGTATTGTTTACACTGTATTTTTGTTGCTGTCAGTTTTTCGAAAATTGTTGCCGATAGATTGAAATCAGCGTATGTTATAGCAAATACACGCGTGGAATGTATGGCCTTTTAAAATAAAAGAAGTTCAGTGTGCGAGATTGCGGGAGACCTTTCTAAAAGTTTAATACTAACAATTAAGCGGATAAAAATGCAAGAAAACTCTGACAATCACGCAGCAAATCCCAAGTTAGGCGAATTCTGCGATGAATGTAAAAAGGTGAATTTTTTTTCCAAAATGTGACCACAACTGCTTGGATTTGTAATACCAGGTCACTAACAGTCATTCAAAGTCTCTTTGGCCACATTGGCCACCATCATTGGTTCCGGAAACCCCAGCGGAAATATCCAAATTCAGAATAATCGATTTCTCGGAGTTGCAGATTCAATATTATGTTTAATGATGAAGGAACATACCCAAGTAGCAGTTGCAACTTGTTGAAAGTTTTAAATGTTGCACAACTGCTACACAATATTTTTTATTGTTGGATATATTTGAAAATAATTTCCACGGGTTTTTAAACTGACTCTGCAACTATGTAACTACAGAGCTGGTCAATAATGTTAAGTATGCAAACATCAATAACAGTTGTAAAACTAATCAGAAACTTTGGTAACTTGCACAAACAGTCTAACAAGTTGCAAATGCCTCTTTGTTTGCCATTCCACCCTAAAACAGAACTGTCCAACTACCGAGTGCTCGACAAATGGCACAGCTATTGTTTATATTATTTTGCTGCAATTAGGAACATGCTGCACAACATACAAAGTGTGCTTTTTCCATAACATAGTTGTTACCAAGAGAGTTACAAACACTATACAGTAACAAAGCGTGCTACTTGGGTAAGATCTCGCCGTGAATATGGTGGCAAACCCTTGAAAGTTGTGTTGAAGAGAATCCGTTGGCAAGAGATGAAGTGATTTTATATAACTGCAAAAATGCAAGAGATGCTAACATTATTTGCAAGTAATTGCCACTTCCACTTAATGGCATTAAGTTCTATCGCATGTTACTCATAAAAGGGCAGATTTTTTTTTGAAAAATAGCATTTTTTCAAATATGAGTAACCCCCTCCCCGTCAACGTAGGAGTTAGGCAATTTTTACATTGAATGTGTATGCAGTTTGAAATAAATCGGTTTAGTAGTTTTTGAATGACAGTTAACACCGAAAATCGAGTCGCTACTCTATATTTTTGCATAGAAAAATACAGAATGTTATTGAAATGATACATTATAATGTATAAAAGTTTTAATCAATTCGCGTCACCCAAATTTCTAAGAAATCGTGATAAAGTGTTTTCTCACGCTGAAAGCCTTAGCTCTCCCTTAAGGAAGAAGGCACAAAAAGAAAGAATGAACTGCTGCTTATGTTCAATGAGGTATATATAGGTGTGGCAGAACACACGGTTTGCTCGTGTTGGTAACCAAAAATATGTAAACAATCCAGAAGCATAACGGGTCGACGTCAAAGCGTTCACACGTTTCAATGGGAGCGGAACGAACGGTATGACGAAAGCAAGTTGATTTATTCTGTGATCACTCACACTACTCATGTAAGATTCATCTTACGAATACCAAAGTGCCATCTCCGCCATACCTGTATATACCACATTGGCTCATGCTCACTCGAGAACGAACAAAACAAAAGCGACACCTCTCATTTTGCAACACTGCTTTTAAGACATAATTGACTGATAAGTTTCTCTCATGAAACCAAATTGTCTATCTTATCTGCATAGAACTTCGGTTTTCGCTGAAAATATCATCACTTGCCATCAATTATCGACTTTTTGTAATGATTGTTTGCGCATGTTGTGTCCTCAGTCAACCCTTTATTATACAGATACACATTAATTATGACAGCTCACCTAAGCAAAATGTTTCATGGAGCGCGACCGTTCCTTTTTTCCAGGAAAGCCCATTGGAATTTGTTGACATGCGCGAATAGTGTAGATTGTTATAAGAGCTCTTCTTCAGCTTTTTTTGAGTATTTGGCTCACTAACCTTGTTATCAACAGAAAAAACGAGCTTTCCTCGGTGTTGATATCTCATCTAAGTTTGAACATACATTGAGAGCCAATAAACCAAAAAAAAAAAAAAAAACAAGAAATAGCGAGGCTATTTTTTATTCATCGACTTTCACTCCTCGGGGAAATCAATTTGTCACCATATTTATGTGCATTCTGCTTTTGCCACTCCTACAAGAATACCTACCGTTGATCTCCGATCGACCTGTGGCCCAATAAGTTTTCCGTCTTTCCGCCCTCTCTGCCACACTTTTACTTGCCAAACATAATGGGCCAAAGGCGATACATGCACGTATGTGTGGAATCAAGAGCCATAAATAAATTATGTCCTATGTACGTGGCAGAGAGTACGTATTCGATATCTTTTTCAATCCTTTCTCATAGGCATACATACAAGGATGAGATCAAGCAATCTTATTTAAATGTCTAATCTCGATTGATTGGAAGGAAATTATGGCTTATTTGAGGGAAGATAATGTTTAGCCAGTGGGTTTTAATTTTGGAGTTTAATATTTATAGTTTATAGAAATAACGAATGGTTTTGTGTACGTGGATTTGAATAAAAATATTAACTGATTTACAGTGAATTTAATGGACTAATCCATAGTTTTTGTTAATTTTTTAACGTAGAACTACACTTTCGTTTTCGATACTGGTGTGCACTTTGCAAAATCATCAAAAGCGAAATGTAATGAAAAGTGGTTAGGCTGCAAAAGCTTATATTCCAGCCATTCCACGATAAATGTTTGACATGTTTGAGCATTTTGTTCAGAAATATATTGAAGAAGTTTTTGAATCGAACATGGTCGTTATCTCTCTTGAAACATGGGCTACCCAGCTTGAAAGGAACGCTTGTGCAAAAGATAGACACAATAGAGCAGTCTTGATACGTGCATCTTCATTATTATCGTATGATTCAGAAGAAGGCGTTTCACGTCAACCAGCGTCATACTTAGTAGAAACTTGTACTAAATATGGAGCTTAAAATTGTTTCAAATTTATATCGCACTGCATATCCTTTTCGGTCAACTGAATCTTTTGCTGTAACATAAAAGAGTTAGCTGTCTGACAAGGATATGCAGCGCAACATAAAAGTGAAACAACCGTAAGTTTCACATCCCGAGGTCGATTCCATTTTTTCTTCAAGACAGTACAAACTCTGAATCCATTGAACACTATGGATGCAATCACAACATGACCAATCATTAAAACGGTGAAGCTAGGAGGATGATAGTAGTCTATTATCAGTGGCGTAGCAAGGAGGGTTTTGGGGGTTAAACCCCCCCCCCCCCCACACCAAAATTAATTGAATCGAAAAAAAATATTGGCGATGACCAGTTTAATTTAAAAATATATTTAATATTTAATATTTAAATAATGATTTTAGAAGTTTATTATCTGAATATTACGTTGAGAACTTAATGTTTTAAACACTATGTTTCAAAAGGACTCGAAAGTATCTCTAATACTCATCACACATCACTCGATCTATTGTCTTTTGTCCGGAAATCCGTATTTGGGCATTATATGTCAATTTTTTCAACTAACTCGCTTGCTCACGGTGATTGGCGACGACAAAGAATTTGGGAGAACACCTTCAGCAATGTAATTTCTTGGTAACTAGTTGCAGCAATCTCACTCGTCGTCTACTGCTATTTCGATGTTCTTCATAGAACATTTATCGATCAGCTCACACTCGGTCGTGAGAATCAGGAATCAGAATATACTGGCTCAAATAGCACGTTCCCCGTACATAGTCGGGGATTTGTGCCTTGCCGTGTGTTTACATCATTTCCTGAGCGGAAGGAAAGGACAAGGAGGTGTGGGGAAGTAGAATTGGAAGGGTGGGAAAAATAACAACACTAAACAAAAATAAACAACAGGTAAGTTAAACTCACAAGTAGTTCAACTTGCCTGCGAATAAGCCTAAAGCTCTTTACCACATTGGATAAGAAACTTTAGTATGTCTCTGAGTTTCAGTCGTCCAAACATGGTTTCGTCTATATAAGGACGGCTGAAGACTCGAAATCGCAATTGCGCTACCGCTGGACAGTTGCATATCAGATAATATGAGGTTCCGTACTCGGATTCACAAAGATCACATGAAAAAGACTCAGCGCGCTGAATAGTTGCCATGTGATAATTGAGTTTGCAGTGGCCGGTTAAAGCCCTGGTCAGCATGCCGCAGTGGAGCTTCGAAAAATGTAAGAGATTTTTCGAAACCACTGGGCATGGTTGTTCTAGAAACGCCTTTGTTTGGCGACACGTTTGTAGATTTCTCCAATAATTGCGGTGCTCGGACGAAGCCCAGGACCGTATTTTTTCCCTTATCCAACTTGTCGAAATTGGCAGCGCGGGCTCAGGACCAACGAAGTCAATCGCTGAACCTGCCCTGACCAATTCGTCAGCCCATTCATTTCCAGTAATACCGCAATGTCCGGGCACCCAGACAAGGTAGATAGTGTTGACAATGCTTAGTTCTTCGATTTGGGTTCGGCACGTGATCACTAGCTTGAACCGGGATTTGTCTGAGCTAAGGGCCTTGATTGCAGCCTGACTATCGGAGCAGATGTTTATAACTCTGCCGGACAAACTCAATTGAAGGGCCGATTGCACCCCGCACGTAATCGCAAAGATTTCTGCTTGGAATACAGTACAGTATCTACCTAGTGAGTGAGATTGTTCCAATCTCATTTCACGACAGTAGACACCAGCACCAGCACGTCCCTGCATCAGAGAACCGTTAGTGTAACAAACCACTTGCGTTTGTTGTTGTCTTTCCATAAAGCCAGACAACCACTCCTCTCGAGAGGGAATCTTCACATGGAATGTCCTGTAAGGAAAACTACAAGTGAGTGTAATATCGCTGGGAGCAAGAATATCTTCACCCCATGTAACCATTTGTGACCACAATCGTGTATGACTGGTAGCAAGATCAACATGATTACTGTTCCAAAGCACAGTAACCTGCAGTCTGTATGCACATGATAGTGCTTCTTGTTTTAAGTGTATGTGTAATGGTTTGATATTTAGAAGTGCCTCAAGAGCAGCAGTCGGAGTCGTGGTGAAAGCACCAGTCAACGCCATGAGCGCCATTCTTTGCAGATGGTTTAGCTTTGACTGGACTGTCACCACCTCTCCCCTCTGCCACCACACAAGGCATGCGTATGACAGTATTGGACGTACAATTGTCGTGTAAATCCAATAGATGTATTTAGGTTTGAGACCCCAGGTCTTTCCAAAAGTTCGTCTGCACTGCCCGAAGACCATGCACGCTTTCTTGACTCTGAACTCAATGTGAGCAGACCAATTCAGTTTGGAATCCAATATGACTCCAACGTATTTGACTTGATCTGCACACAGTAGCTCAGAATCAAAGAACTGCAAGGACGAACCCCGGTTGTTATTCGCTTCTTCGTGAAAAGAACAATTGAAGTTTTGCTTGGGTTAACTGATAGTTTAACTTGTCGACACCACTGTTCGACAGCTCTTAATGCCTGTTGCATTAAGTCAAAGATTGTTCCGATGCAAAATCCAGTAATTAGTATTTGGTAATCGTCAGCAAACCCGTAGGTTGGAAATCCAAGTTCATTGAGTTTCTTCAACAAGCCGTCAGCTACTAAGTTCCATAACAAAGGTGACAGAACGCCGCCCTGAGGACAACCGCAAATACTCAACTTCCGTATCTCAGCCTGTCGCAGTGACGAGCAAAGTATGCGGTTACTAAGCATTGCGTTTATCCAACCTGAGATACATGCAGGTATCCCATGACCGCGCGTCGCTTCCAGAATAGACTGGAAGGGCACATTGTCAAAAGCACCCTCAATATCTAGGAATACACCCAAGCTAGATTGCTTGAGCAAGAAGGCTTTCTCAATGTTGTAAACAACATCGTGAAGCAGAGTGATCGTGGATTTCCCCTCACTGATATGCATGTTGCATTTTGTGCAGTGGATATTCAACTAAACTAACGTTCCTGATGTGATGATCGATTATCCGTTCCAAAGCTTTCAGAAGAAAAGAACTTAAGCTGATAGGCCTAAAACTCTTGGCTTCTTCATAGCTTGAGCGCCACCCTTTGGGAATAAATCTAACAGTTATTTCTCGCCATGCTTTCGGGATATACCCGGTAGCAAGACTAAAAAGCAAAATCTTTTTCAAGACATGTTTAAGAATATCAAATCCCTTTTGCAGTAGCACGGGAACTATTCCATCTTTTCCTGGTGATTTGTATGGAGCAAAGCTGTCAACTGCCCACTTGACCGATTCAGTGGAAACCAATGTGCGTGCTAACGCTCACGAGTCCGAATCACCAGAATGAGATCTGTGAACATTGTTCAACTCCGGATCGATACAACCTGGAAAGTGTGTGTCCAAGAGACAATTAAGAACATCTTTTTCGTCCGTCACATAAACACCATCTCTGGTTTTTAAGGAGTTCTCGGCTGATGGTAGTTCGGTGAAGTCATCTGAAAATCTTTCGATTTGGAGAGAATTTTATTTAATCTGCTAGCCTCGTTCAGACTAGAGACAATAGTGCATAGGCTTCGCCAGCCAGCCCGTTCTGCAGATCTAAGACATTTCTTATATGCACTACGAGCTGACCTGAAAGCGCTGGAGTCATCACGCTGACGCCGGTTCCAAGCTCTTCTCATAACTTTCTTCATTCTTTCAAGCTCAGCCCTCCACCAAGGGGTTCCCCTAGTCGATTTAACAGTACGAAGTGGACAAGCTTCTTCGTAGGATGCTAATATGAATGAGTTTGTCGTATCTACGACGTCATCTAAGTCGTCTAGTTGACTAATTGTTGGAAAATATCCATGAAATTTAGTCGCCAAGTTTTCCAAAACGAGGTCCCAGTTTGTAGATTTAGGATTACGATATGTCACCACATTGAAGGTGACATCAAAATGATCGAAAAATATATATTTATGATCGGATAGAGACGGTTCAGTTTCATTTGGAACCTGCCAATTTCCCAGTTCATGCAAAATTCTATCAGAGTAAAGTGTTATGTCTAACACCTCCTCCCTCCCAGACCTCGCAAAAGTTGGTCGGTTTCTCACATTCAGAATATGGAGATTTGTACTACTTATGTACTCCTTCAGTTCAGAGCCTCTCAGATTGATGTCTGAGCTGCCCCAAATGATGTGATGAGCATTCGCATCACTGCCGATAATGAGCGGAAGCCCATTTCTGCTACAATATGATACAACGCTTTTGAAATCATCAGAAGGAGATGATTCGTTATGCGGTAGGTATGCTGAACAATATATATATATATATATATATATATATATATATATATATATATATATATATATATATATATATATATATATATATATATATATATATATATATATATATATATATATATATATATATATATATATATATATATATATATATATATATATATATATATATATATATATATATATATATATATATATATATATATATATATATATATACATTTTTTTTTTCTACGTTTCCGACAGTCAGTGTAACTGTGACAACACAGATATCGCGAGTTGTGAGCTCCGATATGAGACACGCGTCAATAGCCTTATTTGCAAGAATGCAAGCACGAGGCATTTCACGTGGGTTAGTCATGCCTGTCTTGTTGTAAGCAATGCAGGCAGTGTTAAGTAACTTTCCAAAATAGAAGTTTCCTTTATGGAAATACGGTTCTTGAACCAATGCTATGGAAGCTTTACCTTCCTGCATGAGTCGAGATAAATTCATAGTTGCTGTACGTTTATGTTGGAGATTGATTTGTGCTATTCTAACCATTGTTGATTAGAGAACTGTACATTTCATCTCCAACACAAATTGTGCAACAACTAGAGGACACCAAGCGAGTTGGGATGTTAACGCATTTAGCGAGCCATATCAGGTTTAAATGGGACATGATCATTTGATTCCCACGATTTGCGAAGAAAATAAGTCCTCGGCACGGAACTACACCTTGACTTAGGGTCTCCTACTTTCAGTCGTCTCCTACGACATGGGAGCAGGACTCCAGTGGCTCAATTCTAGGCCGGATACCACACGGCCTCTGGGCAGGTTCATCTGTACACATCGAAATTTGATAATAGAAACTCAACAAAACTTCACCGAACTACCATCAGCCGAGAGTCTCAGCAAACCCCCAGCCAACAAAAATTCGGCAAAATTAAGTGGATCATCGGTGAAAAAAATCGGTGTGTAGAGTGAACGTTCCGCTGTGTAATGCAGCATACTGGGGAGTTCGCCCAACTCTTCCCAGGCTCCGTTCGCCATTGAGAATGTTTTAAACCCCCTCAATGTTTTAAACTCCCTCAACAATTTTACCCATAGCACGGGTCGCATGACACTATGGAATTGGGGTTCCCTGTTTGGTAGATTTTTACCACTGAAACAGGTAGTCCGTAGTGTAATTCTTAGCCAGTTGAAAAAACCACTACCGACACTACACGGCTTATCAAGGCTGTTCGGTGAAAGAAGCTGACATTGAAGAACAGCTTCCATATTTAGATGGGCGAACAGCCGCAGAAGGAAGGAAGGATAACGGGAGGAGAGGGATTTGGGCTAAGCGCTTATTTAAAGGCAGCGCTGGCTCGCCTTGTCAGGGCTGCTTTAGGGCATGTGGTATTTAGGCCTAGAACGTATAGGGCCCACTACCTCGTCCTACCACACCCGTAGTCAGCCCCCGCTGCTGGTTCGGGTCGCGAATCACAACTAGTTGCTATCGCGATTAAGCATTATCCACCACCTATGACCCGCCCGGTTGCTTGCAGCTCAGCTTCCCACGTAGCGTTCCTCCACCACCACGGGGCCCGGACTCGAAAGTATCTCTAATATTCATCACACATCACTCGATCTATTGTCTTTTGTCCGGAAATCCGTATTTGGGCATTATATGTCAATTTTTTCAACTAACTCGCTTGCTCACGGTGATTGGCGACGATAAAGAATTTGGGAGAACACCTTCAGCAATATGATTTCTTGGTAACTAGTTGCAGCAATCTCACTCGTCGTCTACTGCTATTTCGATGTTCTTCATAATACACTTATCAATCAGCTCACACTCGGTCGTGAGAAGGTCTCCATTAGTATTTCTTCATATGTTGGCATGTGATACATGGCCTTTGCTCGAGCGATTTACCTACTCGTAGAATTTTTGTAACTCTGTACAGATGCTTCATCGCCTCGGTATCCCGATCTTCCTGTAAGTGATTTCGAATCTACATCCGCACAGTAGAAGGTGCGAACATTTGTGATGTCGCTGAAGAAATTTCCGTTCATTAGAACGTGGTCGATTTGGTTCTCAGTTTGTTAATCAGGTGATCTAAAGGGTGGCGTTCATGTCGCTGACGAGAAGCTTCAAATTCTGCCGCGAACTCCATATGCGCGTAAAGTACATCTTCTCGGGTCTCGCTTTGAGAGGGCAGTGCACGTTGACGATACTGTAGTTGTAGATCCACTCGCATACTTTCGCTGATCGTCTGTTACTTGATTATGTGTTGGCGCATCTTGCTCAACACTACGAAGCTGATTCTCAACTCGTTTGTTGTGCCATCGCTCTAGTAGAATGTAACCGCTTGATGCCCGCTTTTCCACACATTCTGTCCCGCCAAGCAACGTTCCTACAAATGCTACGGCTTTGAAATTGCGAGTTTTCAGCTCATCATGTATGATTCGTTCGAACCCAGGGAAGCAAAGTGACTTGCAATTCGATGTGCCAAGTTTCCAATCGTAGTCCTTTTTTCGTTACGTGGGCTTTAGCCGATTGTTCCGATTTGACTTTTCTTCCTGATTCTTCGTAACGTGGTGTTTTCTGGGTGGCTTGTTGGGTTTGACCCAACCTCCTACCTCGTCGAAGAACAGCCGTGCGGGGTTTCTTTGCCAACTCACGTATTCAGTTCTGTCTACGGTAGGGTTATAGCGCCCATGCCCACTCGCACCTTCTCATTTCGTTTCAACTGCAGAAGACGGTAGTACCCGGTCGATGCTGGCCTATAGTAGTATTCACCATTTGACGACCAACTTTCGAAATTGATGGTTTCGAAATTATGGTATAAGTGTATATTCTTTGATTTTACAACAATTTATAAATGCAAGTTATCTATGGAGATATGAAAGGTATTACTTGATTATTTTTTGTTATTTGTAGAATTGAATGGTAACTGCTGACATGGTTTTGTTTTTGAACTTTCAAATGTTTTAGCAAAATTACATTATATTAAAGCATTTTCGAAAAATCAACGATTTTCGTCGAAACCGCACCCAAACCAAATTTCTGGCTACGCCACTGTCTATTATCTTTCACCAGACGAAACCAGCCTAGAAGTTGTGGGGCATCTGGCGGGTTGAAGTATTTCACCCAAGAATATATCCAATGGGTTTCAGATCCCGTGCCGTAAGAGGCAACTGTGGCGATATAGCATCTACGCTGATGCCATCCCCCAGGTCTCTGCAGCAAGCGGAACCAACCAGAACGAGAAGAAGTAAGTGGCAACTGGAAACAGGAGCCAACTATCTGAAGCGAAAACGGACACTTTATACACGAACCGAACACTGACTAATGTGGCTATGCCACATTGCTTTCTAATGCACTGTCCGACTTCGCATGAACCACAATTTAACGTTTGATATATAAATCAATACATAGCATTTCTAATGCTCATTTTTACATCTTCTATGGACCAAGAAAAATTATTTAGTAAACATTTTCATCAAATTTATGGAACTTTTTCTAACATTTTATTGCTCCATTTTGTAATACCGTGGGACATTTTTGTCGATATTATGTAACATTTCGACGTGTTTTAATGTACATTGTTAATAATCTATGGATCAATGTCAGTTAATGTATGGCGCAAAATGTATAATTTTATGGAACATTACCAATATTTTTATGGGGCATTGGTTGATTTTAATTGCACTTTTAGTACTATTTTAGTAGTCTTTTGCAACTATTTTATGGTTCAATTTTACATAATCTATGGATCAAATCACTCTTTTTTATGGATCACTCACATTGTTTTATGGATTTTCAGTTTTGTTTTATGGAACATGAACAACTTTTTTATGGATCGTTTTTCAATTTTTTATGAATCATTTTTGTTGTTTTAGCGGCGCAAACTTAGGGCTGCCATTACTAACTCACCACCGTTGTTGGTCGGTTCCGACAGCATGAAGTAACAAGTTACTTTACGCTTGTCCGGACATGCCGTAGACTCGTAATTCGCATTTCTAATGTCAAAAGACCCTGACTCCTACGGTAGCATACAAAAAGTTATGTCGCCGGTGAGCTCTAAGCTTGCATATATGATCCTTCCACGCTTTTCTAAACTTTCTCCCTTCAACTCCTTGCTCTCCCTTGAGTACTATGGCTCCAAATATTGAAAAATATACTTCACCTTCCAGTCCCTTGCTAATTAAATGCCGTAACAACTGTTGACAAATTGACTCAATAGGTCGTTAACAAAAATGGTTAACAAAAAAATGGTAAAAATACAGTTTACAATCATACAAATCGTCTCAACATTGGAATCTTTATTCGGATTTTTCCCGTGCTGTCGGCTCTTGGTTAGCGTTATCGCACTTATTGCGCCAACTGTCGTTTTTGGGAAGAAGTTAACGAAATATTTGAAATATTAGCAAGAGAAGTTCTTCTAATAGAGCTCGCAAAGATGTAAAGAGAATAGTTTGTTTCTGGGATATACGTCAGGAAGTTTGGTCTATGAGGGGAAGAGATGTAGTTAATGTCGTTTTTCGTATTTTCCATGATTTCCACGACATAGCTTTGCCCATACAACCCTGCCTTAAGGTAGACGACTATAATGTCCTGATATACCAGAAATCGTTGTACTACATCGCGAAAAGTACTCCCTGATTTGATACATTTGGACAATCGTACGAATTTCAAAGGTGTAAAGAATAAAATCATTGGTTTCTATAAAAAAGTCACTTTTCCCGAAGAGAAATTTTCGCTTCCGATCTTTTAAGAATTGCATGTTGTGATTTTTATTCGTTGCTATCGCTAAGCTAGCGTATCGATAGTGACCGAAGTAAGTATCAAACAATGAGTTGGACTATACTATATACTGGATAATTACTAGACCGAACGATTTTTTTCATCCTTGGTCGAGAAGCTTAAACGCATGGGATTTCCGGACTGGTTAACAGATTGGATTGCTTCTTATCTCACAGGACGAAGTGCTTTTGTTCGATTCGGCGATA